>NW_027207373.1:300000-514000 GCF_963455315.2 Globicephala melas | reverse complement strand
TTAACCAAAGGCTCAGCGTGCCGTGCCGGAACCAGATTAGGGCCTGAAGCAATCCTGCAGTGTTGCGGCCAGATCACAAGAAAGCAAGTTGAAGAAAGGAGCTCAGCGGCACTGTAATTCACAAACCTGCAGAGTTATAAATGACAGCTATCGCCCAAAAATATACTGAAATAAGGCTGCCAAGAGGAATTGAAAGCGGGGCAGAATTGCAGGAAACCGATTTCAGGAGGTAGACTGGAATTGCATTTAAAGCATAGGAAAAGAGGCAGAACGTCCACAATGATGCACTTGGCCAAAAAGGGCGTATGCGTTTTTTCCTGAATATATTCAGGAAAAAACGCATACGCCCTTTTTGGCCAACCAAGCAAGCTTGCAAAGGAAATCTGCACTACAATGAAGTCTCACTTCCCCCCGGTCAAAAGGGCCATCTGAAAAAAGTGTAAAATCCAGAAAGGCAGGACAGGCCATGGAGAACTGGGAGCCTTGTTATGCTGATGGGCGGGATGTAAATTGCCAACAGCCACTCGGGAGAAGTGTATGGTGTTTCCTGAAACATCTAAAAAACAAAGCAACAGAGCCTAGGGCACTTCCACTTATGGTCCTATAGCTTAGGGAAATGAAAATCATAAAGACACAGCCACCCCAAAGTTTGGGACGGCTCTGTTTACAAGAACCTCGTTTACGGTACAAGTTCAATGTCGCAGAAAGTGAAAAATGGATAAAGAAGTTGTGGTACTTACGTACAATGCAATATCACTCAGCAATGACATCTATGTCATCAGGCCCGTAGCAGCATAATGAGTGGATTCAGGTATGATGATTCTAACTGAAATAAGTCACACAGAAAAAGAAACATCATAAGATATCACTAATACACGGAATGTAAACTTGGCTACACAGGAACTGGATTACAAAACAGAACAGGGTCTCAAATTTAGAAAACCAACTTATGCTTGCTTAAGGGGAAAGGTGAGTTGGGGTGCTGCATAAAACCAGAGATTGAAATGAGCACAGATAAAGTTCCTGAAGCCAAATATGGAATAGACAAGAGCTACTCCTTGCTCAACGAAATGGACTCAACACCCCATATTAAACGCCTAAGAATGTACCTGACTAGTAAGTATCTTAAAACCTATGGATTGCTATGTCTCCGAAAGAGAAACAAGCGTGCGTACAGGGGCATAAACGCAGCAGTGATAGGATTGGAGAGGTTCGGTGAGCAAATGAAGACCCTTTGAAGTCATATTTTATGGTACCCATTCCACGGGTCTCAACTCTCCAGGTTTAGGGGATTCTTCCTTCAGCTAAAACATGCATGTGGAACCCAGAGTATGATCAACCGTGTGATCGGGAGACGTGTTCAAATATGTCTCCGTTCTCATTCCCTGGTACTCGGGTGCAACATTCCAGACGCTTTACTAACACTCTCCCGACTTGGAGAGTCTGTGCCTTTAACCTCCTGTTTGGCCCAGTTTGCAATTTCTGCGGAAGATGAACAGGAATAGGGAGAACCAATGAGAGACTAGCTGGAGGTGTCTGGACGGGCAAATTTAACGCTCATTTCCCACCAGGAAGAGGAATTAACCAAAGGCTCAGCGTGCCATGCCGGAACCAGATTAGGGCCTGAAGCAATCCTGCAGTGTTGCGGCCAGCTCACAAGAAAGCAAGTTGAAGAAAGGAGCTCAGGGACACTGTAATTCACAAACCTGCAGAGTTATAAATGACAGCTATCGTCCAAAAATATACTGAAGTAAGGCTGCCAAGAGGAATTGAAAGCGGGGCAGAATTGCAGGAATCCGATTTCAGGAGGTAGACTGGAATTGCATTTAAAGCATAGGAAAAGAGGCAGAACGTCCACAATGATGCACTTGGCCTAAAAGGGCGTATGCGTTTTTTCCTGAATATATTCAGGAAAAAACGCATACGCCCTTTTTGGCCAACCAAGCAAGCTTGCAAAGGAAATCTGCACTACAATGAAGTCTCACTTCCCCCCGGTCAAAAGGGCCATCTGAAAAAAGTGTAAAATCCAGAAAGGCAGGACAGGCCATGGAGAACTGGGAGCCTTGTTATGCTGATGGGCGGGATGTAAATTGCCAACAGCCACTCGGGAGAAGTGTATGGTGTTTCCTGAAACATCTAAAAAACAAAGCAACAGAGCCTAGGGCACTTCCACTTATGGTCCTATAGCTTAGGGAAATGAAAATCAAAAAGACACAGCCACCCCAAAGTTTGGGACGGCTCTGTTTACAAGAACCTCGTTTACGGTACAAGTTCAATGTCGCAGAAAGTGAAAAATGGATAAAGAAGTTGTGGTACTTACGTACAATGCAATATCACTCAGCAATGACATCTATGTCATCAGGCCCGTAGCAGCATAATGAGTGGATTCAGGTATGATGATTCTAACTGAAATAAGTCACACAGAAAAAGAAACATCATAAGATATCACTAATACACGGAATGTAAACTTGGCTACACAGGAACTGGATTACAAAACAGAACAGGGTCTCAAATTTAGAAAACCAACTTATGCTTGCTTAAGGGGAAAGGTGAGTTGGGGTGCTGCATAAAACCAGAGATTGAAATGAGCACAGATAAAGTTCCTTAAGCCAAATATGGAATAGACAAGAGCTACTCCTTGCTCAACGAAATGGACTCAACACCCCATATTAAACGCCTAAGAATGTACCTGACTAGTAAGTATCTTAAAACCTATGGATTGCTATGTCTCCGAAAGAGAATCAAGCGTGCGTACAGGGGCATAAACGCAGCAGTGATAGGATTGGAGAGGTTCGGTGAGCAAATGAAGACCCTTTGAAGTCATATTGCATGGTACCCATTCCACGGGTCTCAACTCTCCAGGTTTAGGGGATTCTTCCTTCAGCTAAAACATGCATGTGGAACCCAGAGTATGATCAACCGTGTGATCGGGAGACGTGTTCAAATATGTCTCTGTTCTCGTACCCTGGTACTCGGGTGCAACATTCCAGATGCTTTACTAACACTCTCCCGACTTGGAGAGTCAGTGCCTTTAACCTCCTGTTTGGCCCAGTTTGCAATTTCTGCGGAAGATGAACAGGAATAGGGAGAACCAATGAGAGACTAGCTGGAGGTGTCTGAACGGGCAAATTTAACTCTCATTTCCCACCAGGAAGAGGAATTAACCAAAGGCTCAGCGTGCTATGCCGAAACCAGATTAGGGCCTGAAGCAATCATGCGCTGTTACGGCCAGCTCACAGGAAAGCGACTTGAAGAAAGGAGCTCAGCGGCACTGTAATTCACAAACCTGCAGAGTTATAAATGACAGCTATCGTCCAAAAATATACTGAAGTAAGGCTGCCAAGAGGACTTGAAAGCGGGGCAGAATTGCAGGAAACCGATTTCAGGAGGTAGATTGGAATTGCATTTAAAGCATAGGAAAAGAGGCAGAACGTCCACAATGATGCACTTGGCCAAAAAGGGCGTATGCGTTTTTTCCTGAATATATTCAGGAAAAAACGCATACGCCCTTTTTGGCCAACCAAGCAAGCTTGCAAAGGAAATCTGCACTACAATGAAGTCTCACTTCTCCCCGGTCAAAAGGGCCATCTGAAAAAAGTGTAAAATCCAGAAAGGCAGGACAGGCCATGGAGAACTGGGAGCCTTGTTATGCTGATGGGCGGGATGTAAATTGCCAACAGCCACTCGGGAGAAGTGTATGGTGTTTCCTGAAACATCTAAAAAACAAAGCAACAGAGCCTAGGGCACTTCCACTTATGGTCCTATAGCTTAGGGAAATGAAAATCAAAAAGACACAGCCACCCCAAAGTTTGGGACGGCTCTGTACAAGAACCTCGTTTACGGTACAATTTCAATATCGCAGAAAGTGAAAAATGGATGAAGAAGTTGTGGTACTTACGTACAATGCAATATCACTCAGCAATGACATCTATGTCATCAGGCCCGTAGCAGCATAATGAGTGGATTCAGGTATGATGATTCTAACTGAAATAAGTCACACAGAAAAAGAAACATCATAAGATATCACTAATACACGGAATGTAAACTTGGCTACACAGGAACTGGATTACAAAACAGAACAGGGTCTCAAATTTAGAAAACAAACTTATGCTTGCTTAAGGGGAAAGGTGAGTTGGGGTGCTGCATAAAACCAGAGATTGAAATGAGCACAGATAAAGTTCCTTAAGCCAAATATGGAATAGACAAGAGCTACTCCTTGCTCAACGAAATGGACTCAACACCCCATATTAAACGCCTAAGAATGTACCTGACTAGTAAGTATCTTAAAACCTATGGATTGCAATGTCTCCGAAAGAGAATCAAGCGTGTGTACAGGGGCATAAACGCAGCAGTGATAGGATTGGAGAGGTTCGGTGAGCAAATGAAGACCCTTTGAAGTCATATTGCACGGTACCCATTCCACGGGTCTCAACTCTCCAGGTTTAGGGGATTCTTCCTTCAGCTAAAACATGCATGTGGAACCCAGAGTATGATCAACCATGTGATCGGGAGACGTGTTCAAATATGTCTCCGTTCTCGTCCCCTGGTACTCGGGTGCAACATTCCAGACGCTTTACTAACACTCTCCCGACTTGGAGAGTCAGTGCCTTTAACCTCCTGTTTGGCCCAGTTTGCAATTTCTGCGGAAGATGAACAGGAATAGGGAGAACCAATGAGAGACAGGCTGGAGGTGTCTGGACGGGCAAATTTAACTCTCATTTCCCACCAGGAAGAGGAATTAACCAAAGGCTCAGCGTGCCGTGCCGGAACCAGATTAGGGCCTGAAGCAATCCTGCAGTGTTGCGGCCAGATCACAAGAAAGCAAGTTGAAGAAAGGAGCTCAGCGGCACTGTAATTCACAAACCTGCAGAGTTATAAATGACAGCTATCGTCCAAAAATATACTGAAATAAGGCTGCCAAGAGGAATTGAAAGCGGGGCAGAATTGCAGGAAACCGATTTCAGGAGGTAGACTGGAATTGCATTTAAAGCATAGGAAAAGAGGCAGAACGTCCACAATGATGCACTTGGCCAAAAAGGGCGTATGCGTTTTTTCCTGAATATATTCAGGAAAAAACGCATACGCCCTTTTTGGCCAACCAAGCAAGCTTGCAAAGGAAATCTGCACTACAATGAAGTCTCACTTCCCCCCGGTCAAAAGGGCCATCTGAAAAAAGTGTAAAATCCAGAAAGGCAGGACAGGCCATGGAGAACTGGGAGCCTTGTTATGCTGATGGGCGGGATGTAAATTGCCAACAGCCACTCGGGAGAAGTGTATGGTGTTTCCTGAAACATCTAAAAAACAAAGCAACAGAGCCTAGGGCACTTCCACTTATGGTCCTATAGCTTAGGGAAATGAAAATCATAAAGACACAGCCACCCCAAAGTTTGGGACGGCTCTGTTTACAAGAACCTCGTTTACGGTACAAGTTCAATGTCGCAGAAAGTGAAAAATGGATAAAGAAGTTGTGGTACTTACGTACAATGCAATATCACTCAGCAATGACATCTATGTCATCAGGCCCGTAGCAGCATAATGAGTGGATTCAGGTATGATGATTCTAACTGAAATAAGTCACACAGAAAAAGAAACATCATAAGATATCACTAATACACGGAATGTAAACTTGGCTACACAGGAACTGGATTACAAAACAGAACAGGGTCTCAAATTTAGAAAACCAACTTATGCTTGCTTAAGGGGAAAGGTGAGTTGGGGTGCTGCATAAAACCAGAGATTGAAATGAGCACAGATAAAGTTCCTTAAGCCAAATATGGAATAGACAAGAGCTACTCCTTGCTCAACGAAATGGACTCAACACCCCATATTAAACGCCTAAGAATGTACCTGACTAGTAAGTATCTTAAAACCTATGGATTGCTATGTCTCCGAAAGAGAATCAAGCGTGTGTACAGGGGCATAAACGCAGCAGTGATAGGATTGGAGAGGTTCGGTGAGCAAATGAAGACCCTTTGAAGTCATATTGCATGGTACCCATTCCATGGGTCTCAACTCTCCAGGTTTAGGGGATTCTTCCTTCAGCTAAAACATGCATGTGGAACCCAGAGTATGATCAACCGTGTGATCGGGAGACGTGTTCAAATATGTCTCCGTTCTCGTACCCTGGTACTCGGGTGCAACATTCCAGATGCTTTACTAACACTCTCCCGAATTGGAGAGTCAGTGCCTTTAACCTCCTGTTTGGCCCAGTTTGCAATTTCTGCGGAAGATGAACAGGAATAGGGAGAACCAATGAGAGACTAGCTGGAGGTGTCTGAACGGGCAACTTTAACTCTCATTTCCCACCAGGAAGAGGAATTAACCAAAGGCTCAGCGTGCCATGCCGGAACCAGATTAGGGCCTGAAGCAATCATGCGGTGTTGCGGCCAGCTCACAGGAAAGCGACTTGAAGAAAGGAGCTCAGGGGCACTGTAATTCACAAACCTGCAGACTTATAAATGACAGCTATCGTCCAAAAATATACTGAAGTAAGGCTGCCAAGAGGACTTGAAAGCGGGGCAGAATTGCAGGAAACCGATTTCAGGAGGTAGACGGGATTTGCATTTAAAGCATAGGAAAAGAGGCAGAACGTCCACAATGATGCACTTGGCCAAAAAGGGCGTATGCGTTTTTTCCTGAATATATTCAGGAAAAAACGCATACGCCCTTTTTGGCCAACCAAGCAAGCTTGCAAAGGAAATCTGCACTACAATGAAGTCTCACTTCCCCCCGGTCAAAAGGGCCATCTGAAAAAAGTGTAAAATCCAGAAAGGCAGGACAGGCCATGGAGAACTGGGAGCCTTGTTATGCTGATGGTTGGGAAGTAAATTGCCAACAGCCACTCGGGAGAAGTGTATGGTGTTTCCTGAAACATCTAAAAAACAAAGCAAGAGAGCCTAGGGCACTTCCACTTATGGTCCTATAGCTTAGGGAAATGAACATCAAAAAGACACAGCCACCCCAAAGTTTGGGACGGCTCTGTTTACAAGAACCTCGTTTACGGTGCAAGTTCAATGTCGCAGAAAGTGAGAAATGGTCAAAGAAGTTGTGGTACTTACGTACAATGCAATATCACTCAGCAATGACATCTATGTCATCAGGCCCGTAGCAGCATAATGAGTGGATTCAGGTATGATGATTCTAACTGAAATAAGTCACACAGAAAAAGAAACATCATAAGATATCACTAATACACGGAATGTAAACTTGGCTACACAGGAACTGGATTACAAAACAGAACAGGGTCTCAAATTTAGAAAACCAACTTATGCTTGCTTAAGGGGAAAGGTGAGTTGGGGTGCTGCATAAAACCAGAGATTGAAATGAGCACAGATAAAGTTCCTTAAGCCAAATATGGAATAGACAAGAGCTACTCCTTGCTCAACGAAATGGACTCAACACCCCATATTAAACGCCTAAGAATGTACCTGACTAGTAAGTATCTGAAAACCTATGGATTGCTATGTCTCCGAAAGAGAATCAAGCGTGCATACAGGGGCATAAACGCAGCAGTGATAGGATTGGAGAGGTTCGGTGAGCAAATGAAGACCCTTTGAAGTCATATTGCATGGTACCCATTCCATGGGTCTCAACTCTCCAGGTTTAGGGGATTCTTCCTTCAGCTAAAACATGCATGTGGAACCCAGAGTATGATCAACCGTGTGATCGGGAGACGTGTTCAAATATGTCTCCGTTCTCGTACCCTGGTACTCGGGTGCAACATTCCAGATGCTTTACTAACACTCTCCCGAATTGGAGAGTCAGTGCCTTTAACCTCCTGTTTGGCCCAGTTTGCAATTTCTGCGGAGGATGAACAGGAATAGGGAGAACCAATGAGAGACTAGCTGGAGGTGTCTGAACGGGCAACTTTAACTCTCATTTCCCACCAGGAAGAGGAATTAACCAAAGGCTCAGCGTGCCATGCCGGAACCAGATTAGGGCCTGAAGCAATCATGCGGTGTTGCGGCCAGCTCACAGGAAAGCGACTTGAAGAAAGGAGCTCAGGGGCACTGTAATTCACAAACCTGCAGAGTTATAAATGACAGCTATCGTCCAAAAATATACTGAAGTAAGGCTGCCAAGAGGACTTGAAAGCGGGGCAGAATTGCAGGAAACCGATTTCAGGAGGTAGACGGGATTTGCATTTAAAGCATAGGAAAAGAGGCAGAACGTCCACAATGATGCACTTGGCCAAAAAGGGCGTATGCGTTTTTTCCTGAATATATTCAGGAAAAAACGCATACGCCCTTTTTGGCCAACCAAGCAAGCTTGCAAAGGAAATCTGCACTACAATGAAGTCTCACTTCCCCCCGGTCAAAAGGGCCATCTGAAAAAAGTGTAAAATCCAGAAAGGCAGGACAGGCCATGGAGAACTGGGAGCCTTGTTATGCTGATGGGCGGGATGTAAATTGCCAACAGCCACTCGGGAGAAGTGTATGGTGTTTCCTGAAACATCTAAAAAACAAAGCAACAGAGCCTAGGGCACTTCCACTTATGGTCCTATAGCTTAGGGAAATGAAAATCAAAAAGACACAGCCACCCCAAAGTTTGGGATGGCTCTGTTTACAAGAACCTCGTTTACGGTACAAGTTCAATGTCGCAGAAAGTGAAAAATGGATAAAGAAGTTGTGGTACTTACGTACAATGCAATATCACTCAGCAATGACATCTATGTCATCAGGCCCGTAGCAGCATAATGAGTGGATTCAGGTATGATGATTCTAACTGAAATAAGTCACACAGAAAAAGAAACATCATAAGATATCACTAATACACGGAATGTAAACTTGGCTACACAGGAACTGGATTACAAAACAGAACAGGGTCTCAAATTTAGAAAACCAACATATGCTTGCTTAAGGGGAAAGGTGAGTTGGGGTGCTGCATAAAACCAGAGATTGAAATGAGCACAGATAAAGTTCCTTAAGCCAAATATGGAATAGACAAGAGCTACTCCTTGCTCAACGAAATGGACTCAACACCCCATATTAAACGCCTAAGAATGTACCTGACTAGTAAGTATCTGAAAACCTATGGATTGCTATGTCTCCGAAAGAGAATCAAGCGTGCATACAGGGGCATAAACGCAGCAGTGATAGTATTGGAGAGGTTCGGTGAGCAAATGAAGACCCTTTGAAGTCATATTGCATGGTACCCATTCCACGGGTCTCAACTCTCCAGGTTTAGGGGATTCTTCCTTCAGCTAAAACATGCATGTGGAACCCAGAGTATGATCAACTGTGTGATCGGGAGACGTCTTCAAATATGTCTCCGTTCTCGTCCCCTGGTACTCGGGTGCAACATTCCACACGCTTTACTAACACTCTCCCGACTTGGAGAGTCAGTGCCTTTAACCTCCTGTTTTGCCCAGTTTGCAATTTCTGCGGAAGATGAACAGGAATAGGGAGAACCAATGAGAGACTAGCTGGAGGTGTCTGGACGGGCAAATTTAACTCTCATTTCCCACCAGGAAGAGGAATTAACCAAAGGCTCAGCGTGCCGTGCCGGAACCAGATTAGGGCCTGAAGCAATCCTGCGGTGTTGCGGCCAGCTCACAAGAAAGCGAGTTGAAGAAAGGAGCTCAGGGGCACTGTAATTCACAAACCTGCAGAGTTATAAATGACAGCTATCGTCCAAAAATATACTGAAGTAAGGCTGCCAAGAGGACTTGAAAGCGGGGCAGAATTGCAGGAAACCGATTTCAGGAGGTAGACGGGAATTGCATTTAAAGCATAGGAAAAGAGGCAGAACGTCCACAATGATGCACTTGGCCAAAAAGGGCGTATGCGTTTTTTCCTGAATATATTCAGGTAAAAACGCATACGCACTTTTTGGCCAACCAAGCAAGCTTGCAAAGGAAATCTGCACTACAATGAAGTCTCACTTCCCCCCGGTCAAAAGGGCCATCTGCAAAAAGTGTAAAATCCAGAAAGGCAGGACAGGCCATGGAGAACTGGGAGCCTTGTTATGCTGATGGGCGGGATGTAAATTGCCAACAGCCACTCGGGAGAAGTGTATGGTGTTTCCTGAAACATCTAAAAAACAAAGCAACAGAGCCTCGGGCACTTCCACTTATGGTCCTATAGCTTAGGGAAATGAAAATCAAAAAGACACAGCCACCCCAAAGTTTGGGACGGCTCTGTTTACAAAAACCTCGTTTACGGTACAAGTTCAATATCGCAGAAAGTGAAAAATGGATGAAGAAGTTGTGGTACTTACGTACAATGCAATATCACTCAGCAATGATATCTATGTCATCAGGCCCGTAGCAGCATAATGAGTGGATTCAGGTATGATGATTCTAACTGAAATAAGTCACACAGAAAAAGAAACATCATAAGATATCACTAATACACGGAATGTAAACTTGGCTACACAGGAACTGGATTACAAAACAGAACAGGGTCTCAAATTTAGAAAACAAACTTATGCTTGCTTAAGGGGAAAGGTGAGTTGGGGTGCTGCATAAAACCAGAGATTGAAATGAGCACAGATAAAGCTCCTTAAGCCAAATATGGAATAGACAAGAGCTACTCCTTGCTCATCGAAATGGACTCAACACCCCATATTAAACGCCTAAGAATGTACCTGACTAGTAAGTATCTGAAAACCTATGGATTGCTATGTCTCCGAAAGAGAATCAAGCGTGTGTTCAGGGGCATAAACGCAGCAGTGATAGAATTGGAGAGGTTCGGTGAGCAAATGAAGACCCTTTGAAGTCATATTACACGGTACCCTTTCCAAGGGTCTCAACTCTCCAGTTTTAGGGGATTATTCCTTCAGCTAAAACAAGCATGTGGAACCCACAGTATGATCAACCATGTGATCGGGAGACGTGTTCAAATATGTCTCCGTTCTCGTCCCCTGGTACTCGGGTGCAACATTCCACACGCTTTACTAACACTCTCCCGACTTGGAGAGTCAGTGCCTTTAACCTCCTGTTTGGCCCAGTTTGCAATTTCTGCGGAAGATGAACAGGAATAGGGAGAACTAATGAGAGACTAGCTGGAGATGTCTGGACGGGCAAATTTAACTCTCATTTTCCACCAGGAAGAGGAATTAACCAAATGCTCGGCGTGCCGTGCCGGAACCAGATTAGGGCCTGAAGCAATCCTGCGGTGTTGCGGCCAGCTCACAAGAAAGCGAGTTGAAGAAAGGAGCTCAGGGGCACTGTAATTCACAAACCTGCAGAGTTATAAATGACAGCTATCGTCCAAAAATATACTGAAGTAAGGCTGCCAAGAGGACTTGAAAGCGGGGCAGAATTGCAGGAAACCGATTTCAGGAGGTAGACTGGAATTGCATTTAAAGCATAGGAAAAGAGGCAGAACGTCCACAATGATGCACTTGGCCAAAAAGGGCGTATGCGTTTATTCCTGAATATATTCAGGAAAAAACGCATACGCCCTTTTTGGCCAACCAAGCAAGCTTGCAAAGGAAATCTGCACTACAATGAAGTCTCACTTCCCCCCGGTCAAAAGGGCCATCTGAAAAAAGTGTAAAATCCAGAAAGGCAGGACAGGCCATGGAGAACTGGGAGCCTTGTTATGCTGATGGGCGGGATGTAAATTGCCAACAGCCACTCGGGAGAAGTGTATGGTGTTTCCTGAAACATCTAAAAAACAAAGCAACAGAGCCTAGGGCACTTCCACTTATGGTCCTATAGCTTAGGGAAATGAAAATCAAAAAGACACAGCCACCCCAAAGTTTGGGACGGCTCTGTTTACAAGAACCTCGTTTACGGTACAAGTTCAATATCGCAGAAAGTGAAAAATGGATAAAGAAGTTGTGGTACTTACGTACAATGCAATATCACTCAGCAATGACATCTATGTCATCAGGCCCGTAGCAGCATAATGAGTGGATTCAGGTATGATGATTCTAACTGAAATAAGTCACACAGAAAAAGAAACATCATAAGATATCACTAATACACGGAATGTAAACTTGGCTACACAGGAACTGGATTACAAAACAGAATAGGATCTCCAATTTAGAAAACCAACTTATGCTTGCTTAAGGGGAAAGGTGAGTTGGGGTGCTGCATAAAACCAGAGATTGAAATGAGCACAGAGTAAGTTCCTTAAGCCAAATATGGAATAGACAAGAGCTACTCCTTGCTCAACAAAATGGACTCAACACCCCATATTAAACGCCTAAGAATGTACCTGACTAGTAAGTATCTTAAAACCTATGGATTGCTATGTCTCCGAAAGAGAATCAAGCGTGCATACAGGGGCATAAACGCAGCAGTGATAGGATTGGAGAGGTTCGGTGAGCAAATGAAGACCCTTTGAAGTCATATTGCATGGTACCCATTCCACGGGTCTCAACTCTCCAGGTTTAGGGGATTCTTCCTTCAGCTAAAACATGCATGTGGAACCCAGAGTATGATCAACCGTGTGATCGGGAGACGTGTTCAAATATGTCTCCGTTCTCGTCCCCTGGTACTCGGGTGCAACATTCCAGACACTTTACTAACACTCTCCCGACATGGAGAGTCAGTGCCTTTAACCTCCTGTTTGGCCCAGTTTGCAATTTCTGCGGAAGATGAACAGGAATAGGGAGAACCAATGAGAGACTAGCTGGAGGTGTCTGGACGGGCAAATTTAACTCTCATTTCCCACCAGGAAGAGGAATTAACCAAAGGCTCAGCGTGCCGTGCCGGAACCAAATTAGGGCCTGAAGCAATCCTGCAGTGTTGCGGCCAGCTCACAAGAAAGCAAGTTAAAGAAAGGAGCTCAGGGGCACTGTAATTCATAAACCTGCAGAGTTATAAATGACAGCTATCGTCCAAAAATATACTGAAGTAAGGCTGCCAAGAGGACTTGAATGCGGGGCAGAATTGCAGGAAACCGATTTCAGGAGGTAGACTGGAATTGCATTTAAAGCATAGGAAAAGAGGCAGAACGTCCACAATGATGCACTTGGCCAAAAAGGGCGTATGCGATTTTTCCTGAATATATTCAGGAAAAAACGCATACGCCCTTTTTGGCCAACCAAGCAAGCTTGCAAAGGAAATCTGCACTACAATGAAGTCTCACTTCCCCCCGGTCCAAAGGGCCATCTGAAAAAAGTGTAAAATCCAGAAAGGCAGGACAGGCCATGGAGAACTGGGAGCCTTGTTATGCTGATGGGCGGGATGTAAATTGCCAACAGCCACTCGGGAGAAGTGTATGGTGTTTCCTGAAACATCTAAAAAACAAAGCAACAGAGCCTAGGGCACTTCCACTTATGGGCCTATAGCTTAGGGAAATGAAAATCAAAAAGACACAGCCACCCCAAAGTTTGGGACGGCTCTGTTTACAAGAACCTCGTTTACGGTACAAGTTCAATGTCGCAGAAAGTGAAAAATGGATAAAGAAGTTGTGGTACTTACGTACAATGCAATATCACTCAGCAATGACATCTATGTCAACAGGCCCGTAGCAGCATAATGAGTGGATTCAGGTATGATGATTCTAACTGAAATAAGTCACACAGAAAAAGAAACATCATAAGATATCACTAATACACGGAATGTAAACTTGGCTACACAGGAACTGGATTACAAAACAGAACAGGGTCTCAAATTTAGAAAACCAACTTATGCTTGCTTAAGGGGAAAGGTGAGTTGGGGTGCTGCATAAAACCAGAGATTGAAATGAGCACAGAGTAAGTTCCTTAAGCCAAATATGGAATAGACAAGAGCTACTCCTTGCTCAACGAAATGGACTCAACACCCCATATAAAACGCCTAAGAATGTACCTGACTAGTAAGTATCTTAAAACCTATGGATTGCTATGTCTCCGAAAGAGAATCAAGCGTGCATACAGGGGCATAAACGCAGCAGTGATAGGATTGGTGAGGTTCGGTGAGCAAATGAAGACCCTTTGAAGTCATATTGCATGGTACCCATTCCACGGGTCTCAACTCTCCAGGTTTAGGGGATTCTTCCTTCATCTAAAACATGCATGTGGAACCCAGAGTATGATCAACCATGTGATCAGGAGACGTGTTCAAATATGTCTCCGTTCTCGTCCCCTGGTACTCGGGTGCAACATTCCAGACGCTTTACTAACACTCTCCCGACATGGAGAGTCAGTGCCTTTAACCTCCTGTTTGGCCCAGTTTGCAATTTCTGCGGAAGATGAACAGGAATAGGGAGAACCAATGAGAGACTAGCTGGAGGTGTCTGGACGGGCAAATTTAACTCTCATTTCCCACCAGGAAGAGGAATTAACCAAAGGCTCAGCGTGCCGTGCCGGAACCAAATTAGGGCCTGAAGCAATCCTGCAGTGTTGCGGCCAGCTCACAAGAAAGCAAGTTGAAGAAAGGAGCTCAGGGGCACTGTAATTCACAAACCTGCAGAGTTATAAATGACAGCTATCGTCCAAAAATATACTGAAGTAAGGCTGCCAAGAGGACTTGAAAGCGGGGCAGAATTGCAGGAAACCGATTTCAGGAGGTAGACTGGAATTGCATTTAAAGCATAGGAAAAGAGGCAGAACGTCCACAATGATGCACTTGGCCAAAAAGGGCGTATGCGTTTTTTCCTGAATATATTCAGGAAAAAACGCATACGCCCTTTTTGGCCAACCAAGCAAGCTTGCAAAGGAAATCTGCACTACAATGAAGTCTCACTTCCCCCCGTCAAAAGGGCCATCTGAAAAAAGTGTAAAATCCAGAAAGGCAGGACAGGCCATGGAGAACTGGGAGCCTTGTTATGCTGATGGGCCGGATGTAAATTGCCAACAGCCACTCGGGAGAAGTGTATGGTGTTTCCTGAAACATCTAAAAAACAAAGCAACAGAGCCTAGGGCACTTCCACTTATGGTCCTATAGCTTAGGGAAATGAAAATCAAAAAGACACAGCCACCCCAAAGTTTGGGACGGCTTAGTTTACAAGAACCTCGTTTACGGTACAAGTTCAATGTCGCAGAAAGTGAAAAATGGATAAAGAAGTTGTGGTACTTACGTACAATGCAATATCACTCAGCAATGACATCTATGTCATCAGGCCCGTAGCAGCATAATGAGTGCATTCAGGTATGATGATTCTAACTGAAATAAGTCACACAGAAAAAGAAACATCATAAGATATCACTAATACACGGAATGTAAACTTGGCTACACAGGAACTGGATTACAAAACAGAACAGGGTCTCAAATTTAGAAAACCAACTTATGCTTGCTTAAGGGGAAAGGTGAGTTGGGGTGCTGCATAAAACCAGAGATTGAAATGAGCACAGATAAAGTTCCTTAAGCCAAATATGGAATAGACAAGAGCTACTCCTTGCTCAACGAAATGGACTCAACACCCCATATTAAACGCCTAAGAATGTACCTGACTAGTAAGTATCTGAAAACCTATGGATTGCTATGTCTCCGAAAGAGAATCAAGCGTGCATACAGGGTCATAAACGCAGCAGTGATAGGATTGGATAGGTTCGGTGAGTAAATGAAGACCCTTTGAAGTCATATTGCATGGTACCCATTCCACGGGTCTCAACTCTCCAGGTTTAGGGGATTCTTCCTTCAGCTAAAACATGCATGTGGAACCCAGAGTATGATCAACCGTGTGATCGGGAGACGTGTTCAAATATGTCTCCATTCTCGTCCCCTGGTACTCGGGTGCAACATTCCAGACGATTTACTAACACTCTCCCGACTTGGAGAGTCAGTGCCTTTAACCTCCTGTTTGGCCCAGTTTGCAATTTCTGCGGAAGATGAACAGGAATAGGGAGAACCAATGAGAGACTAGCTGGAGGTGTCTGGACGGGCAAATTTAACTCTCATTTCCCACCAGGAAGAGGAATTAACCAAAGGCTCAGCGTGCCGTGCCGGAACCACATTAGGGCCTGAAGCAATCCTGCAGTGTTGCGGCCAGCTCACAAGAAAGCAAGTTGAAGAAAGGAGCTCAGGGACACTGTAATTCACAAACCTGCAGAGTTATAAATGACAGCTATCGTCCAAAAATATACTGAAGTAAGGCTGCCAAGAGGAATTGAAAGCAGGGCAGAATTGCAGGAAACCGATTTCAGGAGGTAGACTGGAATTGCATTTAAAGCATAGGAAAAGAGGCAGAACGTCCACAATGATGCACTTGGCCAAAAAGGGCGTATGCGTTTATTCCTGAATATATTCAGGAAAAAACGCATACGCCCTTTTTGGCCAACCAAGCAAGCTTGCAAAGGAAATCTGCACTACAATGAAGTCTCACTTCCCCCAGGTGAAAAGGGCCATCTGAAAAAAGTGTAAAATCCAGAAAGGCAAGACAGGCCATGGAGAACTGGGAGCCTTGTTATGATGATGGGCAGGATGTAAATTGCCAACAGCCACTCGGGAGAAGTGTATGGTGTTTCCTGAAACATCTAAAAAACAAAGCAACAGAGCCTAGGGCACTTCCACTTATGGTCCTATAGCTTAGGGAAATGAAAATCAAAAAGACACAGCCACCCCAAAGTTTGGGACGGCTCTGTTTACAAGAACCTCGTTTACGGTACAAGTTCAATGTTGCAGAAAGTGAAAAATGGATAAAGAAGTTGTGGTACTTACGTACAATGCAATATCACTCAGCAATGACATCTATGTCATCAGGCCCGTAGCAGCATAATGAGTGGATTCAGGTATGATGATTCTAACTGAAATAAGTCACACAGAAAAAGAAACAGCATAAGATATCACTAATACATGGAATGTAAACTTGGCTACACAGGAACTGGATTACAAAACAGAACAGGGTCTCAAATTTAGAAAACCAACTTATGCTTGCTTAAGGGGAAAGGTGAGTTGGGGTGCTGCATAAAACCAGAGATTGAAATGAGCACAGATAAAGTTCCTTAAGCCAAATATGGAATAGACAAGAGCTACTCCTTGCTCAACGAAATGCACTCAACACCCCATATTAAACGCCTAAGAATGTACCTGACTAGTAAGTATCTTAAAACCTATGGATTGCTATGTCTCCGAAAGAGAATCAAGCGTGTGTACAGGGGCATAAACGCAGCAGTGATAGGATTGGAGAGGTTCGGTGAGCAAATGAAGACCCTTTGAAGTCATATTGCATGGTACCCATTCCACGGGTCTCAACTCTCCAGGTTTAGGGGATTCTTCCTTCAGCTAAAACATGCATGTGGAACCCAGAGTATGATCAACCGTGTGATCGGGAGACGTGTTCAAATATGTCTCCGTTCTCGTCCCCTGGTACTCGGGTGCAACATTCCAGACGCTTTACTAACACTCTCCCGACTTGGAGAGTCAGTGCCTTTAACCTCCTGTTTGGCCCAGTTTGCAATTTCTGCGGAAGATGAACAGGAATAGGGAGAACCAATGAGAGACTAGCTGGAGGTGTCTGGACGGGCAAATTTAACTCTCATTTCCCACCAGGAAGAGGAATTAACCAAAGGCTCAGCGTGCCATGCCGGAACCAGATTAGGGCCTGAAGCAATCATGCGGTGTTGCGGCCAGCTCACAGGAAAGCGACTTGAGGAAAGGAGCTCAGGGGCACTGTAATTCACAAACCTGCAGAGTTATAAATGACAGCTATCGTCCAAAAATATACTGAAGTAAGGCTGCCAAGAGAACTTGAAAGCGGGGCAGAATTGCAGGAAACCGATTTCAGGAGGTAGACGGGATTTGCATTTAAAACATAGGAAAAGAGGCAGAACGTCCACAATGATGCACTTGGCCAAAAAGGGCGTATGCGTTTTTTCCTGAATATATTCAGGAAAAAACGCATACGCCCTTTTTGGCCAACCAAGCAAGCTTGCAAAGGAAATCTGCACTACAATGAAGTCTCACTTCCCCCCGGTCAAAAGGGCCATCTGAAAAAAGTGTAAAATCCAGAAAGGCAGGACAGGCCATGGAGAACTGGGAGCCTTGTTATGCTGATGGGCCGGATGTAAATTGCCAACAGCCACTCGGGAGAAGTGTATGGTGTTTCCTGAAACATCTAAAAAACAAAGCAACAGAGCCTAGGGCACTTCCACTTATGGTCCTATAGCTTAGGGAAATGAAAATCAAAAAGACACAGCCACCACAAAGTTTGGGACGGCTCTGTTTACAAGAACCTCGTTTACGGTACAAGTTCAATATCGCAGAAAGTGAAAAATGGATAAAGAAGTTGTGGTACTTACGTACAATGCAATATCACTCAGCAATGACATCTATGTCATCAGGCCCGTAGCAGCATAATGAGTGGATTCAGGTATGATGATTCTAACTGAAATAAGTCACACAGAAAAAGAAACATCATAAGATATCACTAATACACGGAATGTAAACTTGGCTACACAGGAACTGGATTACAAAACAGAATAGGATCTCCAATTTAGAAAACCAACTTATGCTTGCTTAAGGGGAAAGGTGAGTTGGGGTGCTGCATAAAACCAGAGATTGAAATGAGCACAGAGTAAGTTCCTTAAGCCAAATATGGAATAGACAAGAGCTACTCCTTGCTCAACAAAATGGACTCAACACCCCATATTAAACGCCTAAGAATGTACCTGACTAGTAAGTATCTTAAAACCTATGGATTGCTATGTCTCCGAAAGAGAATCAAGCGTGCATACAGGGGCATAAACGCAGCAGTGATAGGATTGGAGAGGTTCGGTGAGCAAATGAAGACCCTTTGAAGTCATATTGCATGGTACCCATTCCACGGGTCTCAACTCTCCAGGTTTAGGGGATTCTTCCTTCAGCTAAAACATGCATGTGGAACCCAGAGTATGATCAACCGTGTGATCGGGAGACGTGTTCAAATATGTCTCCGTTCTCGTCCCCTGGTACTCGGGTGCAACATTCCAGACGCTTTACTAACACTCTCCCGACATGGAGAGTCAGTGCCTTTAACCTCCTGTTTGGCCCAGTTTGCAATTTCTGCGGAAGATGAACAGGAATAGGGAGAACCAATGAGAGACTAGCTGGAGGTGTCTGGACGGGCAAATTTAACTCTCATTTCCCACCAGGAAGAGGAATTAACCAAAGGCTCAGCGTGCCGTGCCGGAACCAAATTAGGGCCTGAAGCAATCCTGCAGTGTTGCGGCCAGCTCACAAGAAAGCAAGTTAAAGAAAGGAGCTCTGGGGCACTGTAATTCATAAACCTGCAGAGTTATAAATGACAGCTATCGTCCAAAAATATACTGAAGTAAGGCTGCCAAGAGGACTTGAATGCGGGGCAGAATTGCAGGAAACCGATTTCAGGAGGTAGACTGGAATTGCATTTAAAGCATAGGAAAAGAGGCAGAACGTCCACAATGATGCACTTGGCCAAAAATGGCGTATGCGTTTTTTCCTGAATATATTCAGGAAAAAACGCATACGCCCTTTTTGGCCAACCAAGCAAGCTTGCAAAGGAAATCTGCACTACAATGAAGTCTCACTTCCCCCCGGTCCAAAGGGCCATCTGAAAAAAGTGTAAAATCCAGAAAGGCAGGACAGGCCATGGAGAACTGGGAGCCTTGTTATGCTGATGGGCGGGATGTAAATTGCCAACAGCCACTCGGGAGAAGTGTATGGTGTTTCCTGAAACATCTAAAAAACAAAGCAACAGAGCCTAGGGCACTTCCACTTATGGGCCTATAGCTTAGGGAAATGAAAATCAAAAAGACACAGCCACCCCAAAGTTTGGGACGGCTCTGTTTACAAGAACCTCGTTTACGGTACAAGTTCAATGTCGCAGAAAGTGAAAAATGGATAAAGAAGTTGTGGTACTTACGTACAATGCAATATCACTCAGCAATGACATCTATGTCAACAGGCACGTAGCAGCATAATGAGTGGATTCAGGTATGATGATTCTAACTGAAATAAGTCACACAGAAAAAGAAACATCATAAGATATCACTAATACACGGAATGTAAACTTGGCTACACAGGAACTGGATTACAAAACAGAACAGGGTCTCAAATTTAGAAAACCAACTTATGCTTGCTTAAGGGGAAAGGTGAGTTGGGGTGCTGCATAAAACCAGAGATTGAAATGAGCACAGATAAAGTTCCTTAAGCCAAATATGGAATAGACAAGAGCTACTCTTTGCTCAACGAAATGGACTCAACACCCCATATAAAACGCCTAAGAATGTACCTGACTAGTAAGTATCTTAAAACCTATGGATTGCTATGTCTCCGAAAGAGAATCAAGCGTGCATACAGGGGCATAAACGCAGCAGTGATAGGATTGGAGAGGTTCGGTGAGCAAATGAAGACCCTTTGAAGTCATATTGCATGGTACCCATTCCACGGGTCTCAACTCTCCAGGTTTAGGGGATTCTTCCTTCATCTAAAACATGCATGTGGAACCCAGAGTATGATCAACCGTGTGATCAGGAGACGTGTTCAAATATGTCTCCGTTCTCGTCCCCTGGTACTCGGGTGCAACATTCCAGACGCTTTACTAACACTCTCCCGACATGGAGAGTCAGTGCCTTTAACCTCCTGTTTGGCCCAGTTTGCAATTTCTGCGGAAGATGAACAGGAATAGGGAGAACCAATGAGAGACTAGCTGGAGGTGTCTGGACGGGCAAATTTAACTCTCATTTCCCACCAGGAAGAGGAATTAACCAAAGGCTCAGTGTGCCATGCCGGAACCAGATTAGGGCCTGAAGCAATCCTGCGGTGTTGCGGCCAGCTCACAGGAAAGCGAGTTGAATAAAGGAGCTCAGGGGCACTGTAATTCACAACCCTGCAGAGTTATAAATGACAGCTATCGTCCAAAAATATACTGAAGTAAGGCTGCCAAGAGGACTTGAAAGCGAGGCAGAATTGCAGGAAATCTATTTCAGGCGGTAGACGGGAATTGCATTTAAAGCATAGGAAAAGAGGCAGAACGTCCACAATGATGCACTTGGCCAAAAAGGGCATATGCGTTTTTTCCTGAATATATTCAGGAAAAAACGCCTACGCCCTTTTTGGCCAACGAAGCAAGCTTGCAAAGGAAATCTGCACTACAATGAAGTCTCACTTCCCCCCGGTCAAAAGGGCCATCTGAAAAAAGTGTAAAATCCAGAAAGGCAGGACAGGCCATGGAGAACTGGGAGCATTGTTATGCTGATGGTTGGGAAGAAAATTGCCAACAGCCATTCCGGAGAAGTGTATGGTGTTTCCTGAAACATCTAAAACACAAAGCAACAGAGCCTAGGGCACTTCCACTTATGGTCCTATAGCTTAGGGAAATGAAAATCAAAAAGACACAGCCACCCCAAAGTTTGGGACGGCTCTGTTTACAAGAACCTCGTTTACGGTACAAGTTCAATATCGCAGAAAGTGAAAAATGGATGAAGAAGTTGTGGTACTTACGTACAATGCAATATCACTCAGCAATGACATCTATGTCATCAGGCCCGTAGCAGCATAATGAGTGGATTCAGGTATGATGATTCTAACTGAAATAAGTCACAGAGAAAAAGAAACATCATAAGATATCACTAATACACGGAATGTAAACTTGGCTACAAGGAACTGGATTACAAAACAGAACAGGGTCTCAAATTTAGAAAACCAACTTATGCTTGCTTAAGGGGAAAGGTGAGTTGGGGTGCTGCATAAAACCAGAGATTGAAATGAGCACAGATAAAGTTCCTTAAGCCAAATATGGAATAGACAAGAGCTACTCCTTGCTCAACGAAATGGACTCAACACCCCATATGAAACGACTAAGAATGTAACTGACTAGTAAGTATCTGAAAACCTATGGATTGCTATGTCTCCGAAAGAGAATCAAGCGTGCGTACAGGGGCATAAACGCAGCAGTGATAGGATTGGAGAGGTTCGGTGAGCAAATGAAGACCCTTTGAAGTCATATTGCATGGTACCCATTCCACGGGTCTCAACTCTCCAGGTTTAGGGGATTCTTCCTTCAGCTAAAACATGCATGTGGAACCCAGAGTATGATCAACCATGTGATCGGGAGACGTGTTCAAATATGTCTCCGTTCTCGTCCCCTGGTACTCGGGTGCAACATTCCAGACGCTTTACTAACACTCTCCCGACTTGGAGAGTCAGTGCCTTTAACCTCCTGTTTGGCCCAGTTTGCAATTTCTGCGGAAGATGAACAGGAATAGGGAGAACCAATGAGAGACTAGCTGGAGGTGTCTGGACGGGCAAATTTAACTCTCATTTCCCACCAGGAAGAGGAATTAACCAAAGGCTCAGTGTGCCATGCCGGAACCAGATTAGGGCCTGAAGCAATCCTGCGGTGTTGCGGCCAGCTCACAGGAAAGCGAGTTGAATAAAGGAGCTCAGGGGCACTGTAATTCACAACCCTGCAGAGTTATAAATGACAGCTATCGTCCAAAAATATACTGAAGTAAGGCTGCCAAGAGGACTTGAAAGCGAGGCAGAATTGCAGGAAATCTATTTCAGGCGGTAGACGGGAATTGCATTTAAAGCATAGGAAAAGAGGCAGAACGTCCACAATGATGCACTTGGCCAAAAAGGGCGTATGCGTTTTTTCCTGAATATATTCAGGAAAAAACGCATACGCCCTTTTTGGCCAACCAAGCAAGCTTGCAAAGGAAATCTGCACTACAATGAAGTCTCACTTCCCCCCGGTCAAAAGGGCCATCTGAAAAAAGTGTAAAATCCAGAAAGGCAGGACAGGCCATGGAGAACTGGGAGCCTTGTTATGCTGATGGGCGGGAAGAAAATTGCCAACAGCCATTCGGGAGAAGTGTATGGTGTTTCCTGAAACATCTAAAAAACAAAGCAACAGAGCCTAGGGCACTTCCACTTATGGTCCTATAGCTTAGGGAAATGAAAATCAAAAAGACACAGCCACCCCAAAGTTTGGGATGGCTCTGTTTACAAGAACCTCGTTTACGGTACAAGTTCAATGTCGCAGAAAGTGAAAAATGGATAAAGAAGTTGTGGTACTTACGTACAATGCAATATCACTCAGCAATGACATCTATGTCATCAGGCCCGTAGCAGCATAATGAGTGGATTCAGGTATGATGATTCTAACTGAAATAAGTCACACAGAAAAAGAAACATCATAAGATATCACTAATACACGGAATGTAAACTTGGCTACACAGGAACTGGATTACAAAACAGAACAGGGTCTCAAATTTAGAAAACCAACTTATGCTTGCTTAAGGGGAAAGGTGAGTTGGGGTGCTGCATAAAACCAGAGATTGAAATGAGCACAGATAAAGTTCCTTAAGCCAAATATGGAATAGACAAGAGCTACTCCTTGCTCAACGAAATGGACTCAACACCCCATATTAAACGCCTAAGAATGTACCTGACTAGTAAGTATCTTAAAACCTATGGATTGCTATGTCTCCGAAAGAGAATCAAGCGTGCATACAGGGGCATAAACGCAGCAGTGATAGGATTGGAGAGGTTCGGTGAGCAAATGAAGACCCTTTGAAGTCATATTGCATGGTACCCATTCCACGGGTCTCAACTCTCCAGGTTTAGGGGATTCTTCCTTCAGCTAAAACATGCATGTGGAACCCAGAGTATGATCAACCGTGTGATCGGGAGACGTGTTCAAATATGTCTCCGTTCTCGTCCCCTGGTACTCGGGTGCAACATTCCAGACGCTTTACTAACACTCTCCCGACATGGAGAGTCAGTGCCTTTAACCTCCTGTTTGGCCCAGTTTGCAATTTCTGCGGAAGATGAACAGGAATAGGGAGAACCAATGAGAGACTAGCTGGAGGTGTCTGGACGGGCAAATTTAACTCTCATTTCCCACCAGGAAGAGGAATTAACCAAAGGCTCAGCGTGCCGTGCCGGAACCAAATTAGGGCCTGAAGCAATCCTGCAGTGTTGCGGCCAGCTCACAAGAAAGCAAGTTAAAGAAAGGAGCTCAGGGGCACTGTAATTCATAAACCTGCAGAGTTATAAATGACAGCTATCGTCCAAAAATATACTGAAGTAAGGCTGCCAAGAGGACTTGAATGCGGGGCAGAATTGCAGGAAACCGATTTCAGGAGGTAGACTGGAATTGCATTTAAAGCATAGGAAAAGAGGCAGAACGTCCACAATGATGCACTTGGCCAAAAATGGCGTATGCGTTTTTTCCTGAATATATTCAGGAAAAAACGCATACGCCCTTTTTGGCCAACCAAGCAAGCTTGCAAAGGAAATCTGCACTACAATGAAGTCTCACTTCCCCCCGGTCAAAAGGGCCATCTGAAAAAAGTGTAAAATCCACAAAGGCAGGACAGGCCATGGAGAACTGGGAGCCTTGTTATGCTGATGGGCCGGATGTAAATTGCCAACAGCCACTCGGGAGAAGTGTATGGTGTTTCCTGAAACATCTAAAAAACAAAGCAACAGAGCCTAGGGCACTTCCACTTATGGTCCTATAGCTTAGGGAAATGAAAATCAAAAAGACACAGCCACCACAAAGTTTGGGACGGCTCTGTTTACAAGAACCTCGTTTACGGTACAAGTTCAATATCGCAGAAAGTGAAAAATGGATAAAGAAGTTGTGGTACTTACGTACAATGCAATATCACTCAGCAATGACATCTATGTCATCAGGCCCGTAGCAGCATAATGAGTGGATTCAGGTATGATGATTCTAACTGAAATAAGTCACACAGAAAAAGAAACATCATAAGATATCACTAATACACGGAATGTAAACTTGGCTACACAGGAACTGGATTACAAAACAGAATAGGATCTCCAATTTAGAAAACCAACTTATGCTTGCTTAAGGGGAAAGGTGAGTTGGGGTGCTGCATAAAACCAGAGATTGAAATGAGCACAGAGTAAGTTCCTTAAGCCAAATATGGAATAGACAAGAGCTACTCCTTGCTCAACAAAATGGACTCAACACCCCATATTAAACGCCTAAGAATGTACCTGACTAGTAAGTATCTTAAAACCTATGGATTGCTATGTCTCCGAAAGAGAATCAAGCGTGCATACAGGGGCATAAACGCAGCAGTGATAGGATTGGAGAGGTTCGGTGAGCAAATGAAGACCCTTTGAAGTCATATTGCATGGTACCCATTCCACGGGTCTCAACTCTCCAGGTTTAGGGGATTCTTCCTTCAGCTAAAACATGCATGTGGAACCCAGAGTATGATCAACCGTGTGATCGGGAGACGTGTTCAAATATGTCTCCGTTCTCGTCCCCTGGTACTCGGGTGCAACATTCCAGACGCTTTACTAACACTCTCCCGACATGGAGAGTCAGTGCCTTTAACCTCCTGTTTGGCCCAGTTTGCAATTTCTGCGGAAGATGAACAGGAATAGGGAGAACCAATGAGAGACTAGCTGGAGGTGTCTGGACGGGCAAATTTAACTCTCATTTCCCACCAGGAAGAGGAATTAACCAAAGGCTCAGCGTGCCGTGCCGGAACCAAATTAGGGCCTGAAGCAATCCTGCAGTGTTGCGGCCAGCTCACAAGAAAGCAAGTTAAAGAAAGGAGCTCAGGGGCACTGTAATTCATAAACCTGCAGAGTTATAAATGACAGCTATCGTCCAAAAATATACTGAAGTAAGGCTGCCAAGAGGACTTGAATGCGGGGCAGAATTGCAGGAAACCGATTTCAGGAGGTAGACTGGAATTGCATTTAAAGCATAGGAAAAGAGGCAGAACGTCCACAATGATGCACTTGGCCAAAAATGGCGTATGCGTTTTTTCCTGAATATATTCAGGAAAAAACGCATACGCCCTTTTTGGCCAACCAAGCAAGCTTGCAAAGGAAATCTGCACTACAATGAAGTCTCACTTCCCCCCGGTCCAAAGGGCCATCTGAAAAAAGTGTAAAATCCAGAAAGGCAGGACAGGCCATGGAGAACTGGGAGCCTTGTTATGCTGATGGGCGGGATGTAAATTGCCAACAGCCACTCGGGAGAAGTGTATGGTGTTTCCTGAAACATCTAAAAAACAAAGCAACAGAGCCTAGGGCACTTCCACTTATGGGCCTATAGCTTAGGGAAATGAAAATCAAAAAGACACAGCCACCCCAAAGTTTGGGACGGCTCTGTTTACAAGAACCTCGTTTACGGTACAAGTTCAATGTCGCAGAAAGTGAAAAATGGATAAAGAAGTTGTGGTACTTACGTACAATGCAATATCACTCAGCAATGACATCTATGTCAACAGGCCCGTAGCAGCATAATGAGTGGATTCAGGTATGATGATTCTAACTGAAATAAGTCACACAGAAAAAGAAACATCATAAGATATCACTAATACACGGAATGTAAACTTGGCTACACAGGAACTGGATTACAAAACAGAACAGGGTCTCAAATTTAGAAAACCAACTTATGCTTGCTTAAGGGGAAAGGTGAGTTGGGGTGCTGCATAAAACCAGAGATTGAAATGAGCACAGATAAAGTTCCTTAAGCCAAATATGGAATAGACAAGAGCTACTCTTTGCTCAACGAAATGGACTCAACACCCCATATAAAACGCCTAAGAATGTACCTGACTAGTAAGTATCTTAAAACCTATGGATTGCTATGTCTCCGAAAGAGAATCAAGCGTGCATACAGGGGCATAAACGCAGCAGTGATAGGATTGGAGAGGTTCGGTGAGCAAATGAAGACCCTTTGAAGTCATATTGCATGGTACCCATTCCACGGGTCTCAACTCTCCAGGTTTAGGGGATTCTTCCTTCATCTAAAACATGCATGTGGAACCCAGAGTATGATCAACCGTGTGATCAGGAGACGTGTTCAAATATGTCTCCGTTCTCGTCCCCTGGTACTCGGGTGCAACATTCCAGACGCTTTACTAACACTCTCCCGACATGGAGAGTCAGTGCCTTTAACCTCCTGTTTGGCCCAGTTTGCAATTTCTGCGGAAGATGAACAGGAATAGGGAGAACCAATGAGAGACTAGCTGGAGGTGTCTGGACGGGCAAATTTAACTCTCATTTCCCACCAGGAAGAGGAATTAACCAAAGGCTCAGTGTGCCATGCCGGAACCAGATTAGGGCCTGAAGCAATCCTGCGGTGTTGCGGCCAGCTCACAGGAAAGCGAGTTGAATAAAGGAGCTCAGGGGCACTGTAATTCACAACCCTGCAGAGTTATAAATGACAGCTATCGTCCAAAAATATACTGAAGTAAGGCTGCCAAGAGGACTTGAAAGCGAGGCAGAATTGCAGGAAATCTATTTCAGGCGGTAGACGGGAATTGCATTTAAAGCATAGGAAAAGAGGCAGAACGTCCACAATGATGCACTTGGCCAAAAAGGGCATATGCGTTTTTTCCTGAATATATTCAGGAAAAAACGCCTACGCCCTTTTTGGCCAACGAAGCAAGCTTGCAAAGGAAATCTGCACTACAATGAAGTCTCACTTCCCCCCGGTCAAAAGGGCCATCTGAAAAAAGTGTAAAATCCAGAAAGGCAGGACAGGCCATGGAGAACTGGGAGCATTGTTATGCTGATGGTTGGGAAGAAAATTGCCAACAGCCATTCCGGAGAAGTGTATGGTGTTTCCTGAAACATCTAAAACACAAAGCAACAGAGCCTAGGGCACTTCCACTTATGGTCCTATAGCTTAGGGAAATGAAAATCAAAAAGACACAGCCACCCCAAAGTTTGGGACGGCTCTGTTTACAAGAACCTCGTTTACGGTACAAGTTCAATATCGCAGAAAGTGAAAAATGGATGAAGAAGTTGTGGTACTTACGTACAATGCAATATCACTCAGCAATGACATCTATGTCATCAGGCCCGTAGCAGCATAATGAGTGGATTCAGGTATGATGATTCTAACTGAAATAAGTCACAGAGAAAAAGAAACATCATAAGATATCACTAATACACGGAATGTAAACTTGGCTACACAGGAACTGGATTACAAAACAGAACAGGGTCTCAAATTTAGAAAACCAACTTATGCTTGCTTAAGGGGAAAGGTGAGTTGGGGTGCTGCATAAAACCAGAGATTGAAATGAGCACAGATAAAGTTCCTTAAGCCAAATATGGAATAGACAAGAGCTACTCCTTGCTCAACGAAATGGACTCAACACCCCATATGAAACGACTAAGAATGTAACTGACTAGTAAGTATCTGAAAACCTATGGATTGCTATGTCTCCGAAAGAGAATCAAGCGTGCGTACAGGGGCATAAACGCAGCAGTGATAGGATTGGAGAGGTTCGGTGAGCAAATGAAGACCCTTTGAAGTCATATTGCATGGTACCCATTCCACGGGTCTCAACTCTCCAGGTTTAGGGGATTCTTCCTTCAGCTAAAACATGCATGTGGAACCCAGAGTATGATCAACCATGTGATCGGGAGACGTGTTCAAATATGTCTCCGTTCTCGTCCCCTGGTACTCGGGTGCAACATTCCAGACGCTTTACTAACACTCTCCCGACTTGGAGAGTCAGTGCCTTTAACCTCCTGTTTGGCCCAGTTTGCAATTTCTGCGGAAGATGAACAGGAATAGGGAGAACCAATGAGAGACTAGCTGGAGGTGTCTGGACGGGCAAATTTAACTCTCATTTCCCACCAGGAAGAGGAATTAACCAAAGGCTCAGTGTGCCATGCCGGAACCAGATTAGGGCCTGAAGCAATCCTGCGGTGTTGCGGCCAGCTCACAGGAAAGCGAGTTGAATAAAGGAGCTCAGGGGCACTGTAATTCACAACCCTGCAGAGTTATAAATGACAGCTATCGTCCAAAAATATACTGAAGTAAGGCTGCCAAGAGGACTTGAAAGCGAGGCAGAATTGCAGGAAATCTATTTCAGGCGGTAGACGGGAATTGCATTTAAAGCATAGGAAAAGAGGCAGAACGTCCACAATGATGCACTTGGCCAAAAAGGGCGTATGCGTTTTTTCCTGAATATATTCAGGAAAAAACGCATACGCCCTTTTTGGCCAACCAAGCAAGCTTGCAAAGGAAATCTGCACTACAATGAAGTCTCACTTCCCCCCGGTCAAAAGGGCCATCTGAAAAAAGTGTAAAATCCAGAAAGGCAGGACAGGCCATGGAGAACTGGGAGCCTTGTTATGCTGATGGGCGGGAAGAAAATTGCCAACAGCCATTCGGGAGAAGTGTATGGTGTTTCCTGAAACATCTAAAAAACAAAGCAACAGAGCCTAGGGCACTTCCACTTATGGTCCTATAGCTTAGGGAAATGAAAATCAAAAAGACACAGCCACCCCAAAGTTTGGGATGGCTCTGTTTACAAGAACCTCGTTTACGGTACAAGTTCAATGTCGCAGAAAGTGAAAAATGGATAAAGAAGTTGTGGTACTTACGTACAATGCAATATCACTCAGCAATGACATCTATGTCATCAGGCCCGTAGCAGCATAATGAGTGGATTCAGGTATGATGATTCTAACTGAAATAAGTCACACAGAAAAAGAAACATCATAAGATATCACTAATACACGGAATGTAAACTTGGCTACACAGGAACTGGATTACAAAACAGAACAGGGTCTCAAATTTAGAAAACCAACTTATGCTTGCTTAAGGGGAAAGGTGAGTTGGGGTGCTGCATAAAACCAGAGATTGAAATGAGCACAGATAAAGTTCCTTAAGCCAAATATGGAATAGACAAGAGCTACTCCTTGCTCAACGAAATGGACTCAACACCCCATATTAAACGCCTAAGAATGTACCTGACTAGTAAGTATCTTAAAACCTATGGATTGCTATGTCTCCGAAAGAGAATCAAGCGTGCATACAGGGGCATAAACGCAGCAGTGATAGGATTGGAGAGGTTCGGTGAGCAAATGAAGACCCTTTGAAGTCATATTGCATGGTACCCATTCCACGGGTCTCAACTCTCCAGGTTTAGGGGATTCTTCCTTCAGCTAAAACATGCATGTGGAACCCAGAGTATGATCAACCGTGTGATCGGGAGACGTGTTCAAATATGTCTCCGTTCTCGTCCCCTGGTACTCGGGTGCAACATTCCAGACGCTTTACTAACACTCTCCCGACATGGAGAGTCAGTGCCTTTAACCTCCTGTTTGGCCCAGTTTGCAATTTCTGCGGAAGATGAACAGGAATAGGGAGAACCAATGAGAGACTAGCTGGAGGTGTCTGGACGGGCAAATTTAACTCTCATTTCCCACCAGGAAGAGGAATTAACCAAAGGCTCAGCGTGCCGTGCCGGAACCAAATTAGGGCCTGAAGCAATCCTGCAGTGTTGCGGCCAGCTCACAAGAAAGCAAGTTAAAGAAAGGAGCTCAGGGGCACTGTAATTCATAAACCTGCAGAGTTATAAATGACAGCTATCGTCCAAAAATATACTGAAGTAAGGCTGCCAAGAGGACTTGAATGCGGGGCAGAATTGCAGGAAACCGATTTCAGGAGGTAGACTGGAATTGCATTTAAAGCATAGGAAAAGAGGCAGAACGTCCACAATGATGCACTTGGCCAAAAATGGCGTATGCGTTTTTTCCTGAATATATTCAGGAAAAAACGCATACGCACTTTTTGGCCAACCAAGCAAGCTTGCAAAGGAAATCTGCACTACAATGAAGTCTCACTTCCCCCCGGTCCAAAGGGCCATCTGAAAAAAGTGTAAAATCCAGAAAGGCAGGACAGGCCATGGAGAACTGGGAGCCTTGTTATGCTGATGGGCGGGATGTAAATTGCCAACAGCCACTCGGGAGAAGTGTATGGTGTTTCCTGAAACATCTAAAAAACAAAGCAACAGAGCCTAGGGCACTTCCACTTATGGGCCTATAGCTTAGGGAAATGAAAATCAAAAAGACACAGCCACCCCAAAGTTTGGGACGGCTCTGTTTACAAGAACCTCGTTTACGGTACAAGTTCAATGTCGCAGAAAGTGAAAAATGGATAAAGAAGTTGTGGTACTTACGTACAATGCAATATCACTCAGCAATGACATCTATGTCAACAGGCCCGTAGCAGCATAATGAGTGGATTCAGGTATGATGATTCTAACTGAAATAAGTCACACAGAAAAAGAAACATCATAAGATATCACTAATACACGGAATGTAAACTTGGCTACACAGGAACTGGATTACAAAACAGAACAGGGTCTCAAATTTAGAAAACCAACTTATGCTTGCTTAAGGGGAAAGGTGAGTTGGGGTGCTGCATAAAACCAGAGATTGAAATGAGCACAGATAAAGTTCCTTAAGCCAAATATGGAATAGACAAGAGCTACTCTTTGCTCAACGAAATGGACTCAACACCCCATATAAAACGCCTAAGAATGTACCTGACTAGTAAGTATCTTAAAACCTATGGATTGCTATGTCTCCGAAAGAGAATCAAGCGTGCATACAGGGGCATAAACGCAGCAGTGATAGGATTGGAGAGGTTCGGTGAGCAAATGAAGACCCTTTGAAGTCATATTGCATGGTACCCATTCCACGGGTCTCAACTCTCCAGGTTTAGGGGATTCTTCCTTCATCTAAAACATGCATGTGGAACCCAGAGTATGATCAACCGTGTGATCAGGAGACGTGTTCAAATATGTCTCCGTTCTCGTCCCCTGGTACTCGGGTGCAACATTCCAGACGCTTTACTAACACTCTCCCGACATGGAGAGTCAGTGCCTTTAACCTCCTGTTTGGCCCAGTTTGCAATTTCTGCGGAAGATGAACAGGAATAGGGAGAACCAATGAGAGACTAGCTGGAGGTGTCTGGACGGGCAAATTTAACTCTCATTTCCCACCAGGAAGAGGAATTAACCAAAGGCTCAGTGTGCCATGCCGGAACCAGATTAGGGCCTGAAGCAATCCTGCGGTGTTGCGGCCAGCTCACAGGAAAGCGAGTTGAATAAAGGAGCTCAGGGGCACTGTAATTCACAACCCTGCAGAGTTATAAATGACAGCTATCGTCCAAAAATATACTGAAGTAAGGCTGCCAAGAGGACTTGAAAGCGAGGCAGAATTGCAGGAAATCTATTTCAGGCGGTAGACGGGAATTGCATTTAAAGCATAGGAAAAGAGGCAGAACGTCCACAATGATGCACTTGGCCAAAAAGGGCGTATGCGTTTTTTCCTGAATATATTCAGGAAAAAACGCATACGCCCTTTTTGGCCAACGAAGCAAGCTTGCAAAGGAAATCTGCACTACAATGAAGTCTCACTTCCCCCCGGTCAAAAGGGCCATCTGAAAAAAGTGTAAAATCCAGAAAGGCAGGACAGGCCATGGAGAACTGGGAGCCTTGTTATGCTGATGGGCGGGAAGAAAATTGCCAACAGCCATTCCGGAGAAGTGTATGGTGTTTCCTGAAACATCTAAAACACAAAGCAACAGAGCCTAGGGCACTTCCACTTATGGTCCTATAGCTTAGGGAAATGAAAATCAAAAAGACACAGCCACCCCAAAGTTTGGGACGGCTCTGTTTACAAGAACCTCGTTTACGGTACAAGTTCAATATCGCAGAAAGTGAAAAATGGATGAAGAAGTTGTGGTACTTACGTACAATGCAATATCACTCAGCAATGACATCTATGTCATCAGGCCCGTAGCAGCATAATGAGTGGATTCAGGTATGATGATTCTAACTGAAATAAGTCACACAGAAAAAGAAACATCATAAGATATCACTAATACACGGAATGTAAACTTGGCTACACAGGAACTGGATTACAAAACAGAACAGGGTCTCAAATTTAGAAAACCAACTTATGCTTGCTTAAGGGGAAAGGTGAGTTGGGGTGCTGCATAAAACCAGAGATTGAAATGAGCACAGATAAAGTTCCTTAAGCCAAATATGGAATAGACAAGAGCTACTCCTTGCTCAACGAAATGGACTCAACACCCCATATGAAACGACTAAGAATGTAACTGACTAGTAAGTATCTGAAAACCTATGGATTGCTATGTCTCCGAAAGAGAATCAAGCGTGCGTACAGGGGCATAAACGCAGCAGTGATAGGATTGGAGAGGTTCGGTGAGCAAATGAAGACCCTTTGAAGTCATATTGCATGGTACCCATTCCACGGGTCTCAACTCTCCAGGTTTAGGGGATTCTTCCTTCAGCTAAAACATGCATGTGGAACCCAGAGTATGATCAACCATGTGATCGGGAGACGTGTTCAAATATGTCTCCGTTCTCGTCCCCTGGTACTCGGGTGCAACATTCCAGACGCTTTACTAACACTCTCCCGACTTGGAGAGTCAGTGCCTTTAACCTCCTGTTTGGCCCAGTTTGCAATTTCTGCGGAAGATGAACAGGAATAGGGAGAACCAATGAGAGACTAGCTGGAGGTGTCTGGACGGGCAAATTTAACTCTCATTTCCCACCAGGAAGAGGAATTAACCAAAGGCTCAGTGTGCCATGCCGGAACCAGATTAGGGCCTGAAGCAATCCTGCGGTGTTGCGGCCAGCTCACAGGAAAGCGAGTTGAATAAAGGAGCTCAGGGGCACTGTAATTCACAACCCTGCAGAGTTATAAATGACAGCTATCGTCCAAAAATATACTGAAGTAAGGCTGCCAAGAGGACTTGAAAGCGAGGCAGAATTGCAGGAAATCTATTTCAGGCGGTAGACGGGAATTGCATTTAAAGCATAGGAAAAGAGGCAGAACGTCCACAATGATGCACTTGGCCAAAAAGGGCATATGCGTTTTTTCCTGAATATATTCAGGAAAAAACGCATACGCCCTTTTTGGCCAACCAAGCAAGCTTGCAAAGGAAATCTGCACTACAATGAAGTCTCACTTCCCCCCGGTCAAAAGGGCCATCTGAAAAAAGTGTAAAATCCAGAAAGGCAGGACAGGCCATGGAGAACTGGGAGCCTTGTTATGCTGATGGGCGGGAAGAAAATTGCCAACAGCCATTCGGGAGAAGTGTATGGTGTTTCCTGAAACATCTAAAAAACAAAGCAACAGAGCCTAGGGCACTTCCACTTATGGTCCTATAGCTTAGGGAAATGAAAATCAAAAAGACACAGCCACCCCAAAGTTTGGGATGGCTCTGTTTACAAGAACCTCGTTTACGGTACAAGTTCAATGTCGCAGAAAGTGAAAAATGGATAAAGAAGTTGTGGTACTTACGTACAATGCAATATCACTCAGCAATGACATCTATGTCATCAGGCCCGTAGCAGCATAATGAGTGGATTCAGGTATGATGATTCTAACTGAAATAAGTCACACAGAAAAAGAAACATCATAAGATATCACTAATACACGGAATGTAAACTTGGCTACACAGGAACTGGATTACAAAACAGAACAGGGTCTCAAATTTAGAAAACCAACTTATGCTTGCTTAAGGGGAAAGGTGAGTTGGGGTGCTGCATAAAACCAGAGATTGAAATGAGCACAGATAAAGTTCCTTAAGCCAAATATGGAATAGACAAGAGCTACTCCTTGCTCAACGAAATGGACTCAACACCCCATATTAAACGCCTAAGAATGTACCTGACTAGTAAGTATCTTAAAACCTATGGATTGCTATGTCTCCGAAAGAGAATCAAGCGTGCATACAGGGGCATAAACGCAGCAGTGATAGGATTGGAGAGGTTCGGTGAGCAAATGAAGACCCTTTGAAGTCATATTGCATGGTATCCATTCCACGGGTCTCAACTCTCCAGGTTTAGGGGATTCTTCCTTCAGCTAAAACATGCATGTGGAACCCAGAGTATGATCAACCGTGTGATCGGGAAACGTGTTCAAATATGTCTCTGTTCTGGTCCCCTGGTACTCGGGTGCAACATTCCAGACGCTTTACTAACACTCTCCCGACTTGGAGAGTCAGTGCCTTTAACCTCCTGTTTGGCCCAGTTTGCAATTTCTGCAGAAGATGAACAGGAATAGGGAGAACCAATGAGAGACTAGCTGGAGGTGTCTGGACGGGCAAATTTAACTCTCATTTCCCACCAGGAAGAGGAATTAACCAAAGGCTCAGCGTGCCGTGCCGGAACAAGATTAGGGCCTGAAGCAATCCTGCAGTGTTGCGGCCAGCTCACAGGAAAGCGACTTGAAGAAAGGAGCTCAGGGGCACTGTAATTCACAAACCTGCAGAGTTATAAATGACAGCTATCGTCCAAAAATATACTGAAGTAAGGCTGCCAAGAGGACTTGAAAGCGGGGCAGAATTGCAGGAAACCAATTTCAGGAGGTAGAAGGGAATTGCATTTAAAGCATAGGAAAAGAGGCAGAACGTCCACAATGATGCACTTGGCCAAAAAGGGCGTATGCGTTTTTTCCTGAATATATTCAGGAAAAAACGCATACGCCCTTTTTGGCCAACCAAGCAAGCTTGCAAAGGAAATCTGCACTACAATGAAGTCTCACTTCCCCCCGGTCAAAAGGGCCATCTGAAAAAAGTGTAAAATCCAGAAAGGCAGGACAGGCCATGGAGAACTGGGAGCCTTGTTATGCTGATGGGCGGGATGTAAATTGCCAACAGCCACTCGGGAGAAGTGTATGGTGTTTCCTGAAACATCTAAAAAACAAAGCAACAGAGCCTAGGGCACTTCCACTTATGGTCCTATAGCTTAGGGAAATGAAAATCAAAAAGACACAGCCACCCCAAAGTTTGGGACGGCTCTGTTTACAAGAACCTCGTTTACGGTACAAGTTCAATGTCGCAGAAAGTGAAAAATGGACAAAGAAGTTGTGGTACTTACGTACAATGCAATATCACTCAGCAATGACATCTATGTCATCAGGCCCGTAGCAGCATAATGAGTGCATTCAGGTATGATGATTCTAACTGAAATAAGTCACACAGAAAAAGAAACATCATAAGATATCACTAATACACGGAATGTAAACTTGGCTACACAGGAACTGGATTACAAAACAGAACAGGGTCTCAAATTTAGAAAACCAACTTATGCTTGCTTAAGGGGAAAGGTGAGTTGGGGTGCTGCATAAAACCAGAGATTGAAATGAGCACAGATAAAGTTCCTTAAGCCAAATATGGAATAGACAAGAGCTACTCCTTGCTCAACGAAATGGACTCAACACCCCATATGAAACGCCTAAGAATGTACCTGACTAGTAAGTATCTGAAAACCTATGGATTGCTATGTCTCCGAAAGAGAATCAAGCGTGCGTACAGGGGCATAAACGCAGCAGTGATAGGATTGGAGAGGTTCGGTGAGCAAATGAAGACCCTTTGAAGTCATATTGCATGGTACCCATTCCACGGGTCTCAACTCTCCAGGTTTAGGGGATTCTTCCTTCAGCTAAAACATGCATGTGGAACCCAGAGTATGATCAACCGTGTGATCGGGAGACGTGTTCAAATATGTCTCCGTTCTCGTCCCCTGGTACTCGGGTGCAACATTCCAGACGCTTTACTAACACTCTCCTGACTTGGAGAGTCAGTGCCTTTAACCTCCTGTTTGGCCCAGTTTGCAATTTCTGCGGAAGATGAACAGGAATAGGGAGAACCAATGAGAGACTAGCTGGAGGTGTCTGGACGGGCAAATTTAACTCTCATTTCCCACCAGGAAGAGGAATTAACCAAAGGCTCAGCGTTCCGTCCCGGAACAAGATTAGGGCCTGAAGCAATCCTTCGGTGTTGCGGCCAACTCACAGGAAAGCGACTTGAAGAAAGGAGCTCAGGGGCACTGTAATTCACAAACCTGCAGAGTTATAAATGACAGCTATCGTCCAAAAATATACTGAAGTAAGGCTGCCAAGAGGACTTGAAAGCGGGGCAGAATTGCAGGAAACCGATTTCAGGAGGTAGACGGGAATTGCATTTAAAGCAGAGGAAAAGAGGCAGAACGTCCACAATGATGCACTTGGACAAAAAGGGCGTATGCGTTTTTTCCTGAATATATTCAGGAAAAAACGCATACGCCCTTTTTGGCCAACCAAGCAAGCTTGCAAAGGAAATCTGCACTACAATGAAGTCTCACTTCCCCCAGGTCAAAAGGGCCATCTGAAAAAAGTGTAAAATCCAGAAAGGCAGGACAGGCCATGGAGAACTGGGAGCCTTGTTATGCTGATGGGCGGGATGTAAATTGCCAACAGCCACTCGGGAGAAGTGTATGGTGTTTCCTGAAACATCTAAAAAACAAAGCAACAGAGCCTAGGGCACTTCCACTTATGGGCCTATAGCTTAGGGAAATGAAAATCAAAAAGACACAGCCACCCCAAAGTTTGGGACGGCTCTGTTTACAAGAACCTCGTTTACGGTACAAGTTCAATGTCGCAGAAAGTGAAAAATGGATAAAGAAGTTGTGATACTTACGTACAATGCAATATCACTCAGCAATGACATCTATGTCATCAGGCCCGTAGCAGCATAATGAGTGGATTCAGGTATGATGATTCTAACTGAAATAAGTCACACAGAAAAAGAAATATCATAAGATATCACTAATACACGGAATGTAAACTTGGCTACACAGGAACTGGATTACAAAACAGAACAGGGTCTCAAATTTAGAAAACCATCTTATGCTTGCTTAAGGGGAAAGGTGAGCTGGGCTGCTGCATAAAACCAGAGATTGAAATGAGCACAGATAAAGTTCCTTAAGCCAAATATGGAATAGACAAGAGCTACTCCTTGCTCAACGAAATGGACTCAACACCCCATATTAAACGCCTAAGAATGTACCTGACTAGTAAGTATCTTAAAACCTATGGATTGCTATGTCTCCGAAAGAGAATCAAGCGTGTGTACAGGGGCATAAACGCAGCAGTGATAGGATTGGAGAGGTTCGGTGAGCAAATGAAGACCCTTTGAAGTCATATTGCATGGTACCCATTCCACGGGTCTCAACTCTCCAGGTTTAGGGGATTCTTCCTTCATCTAAAACATGCATGTGGAACCCAGAGTATGATCAACCGTGTGATCGGGAGACGTGTTCAAATATGTCTCCGTTCTCGTCCCCTGGTACTCGGGTGCAACATTCCAGACGCTTTACTAACACTCTCCCGACTTGGAGAGTCAGTGCCTTTAACCTCCTGTTTGGCCCAGTTTGCAATTTCTGCGGAAGATGAACAGGAATAGGGAGAACCAATGAGAGACTAGCTGGAGGTGTCTGGACGGGCAAATTTAACTCTCATTTCCCACCAGGAAGAGGAATTAACCAAAGGCTCAGCGTGCTATGCCGGAACCAGATTAGGGCCTGAAGCAATCATGCGGTGTTGCGGCCAGCTCACAGGAAAGCGACTTGAAGATAGGAGCTCAGGGGCACTGTAATTCACAAACCTGCAGAGTTATAAATGACAGCTATCGTCCAAAAATATACTGAAGTAAGGCTGCCAAGAGGACTTGAAAGCGGGGCAGAATTGCAGGAAACCGATTTCAGGAGGTAGACGGGAATTGCATTTAAAGCATAGGAAAAGAGGCAGAACGTCCACAATGATGCACTTGGCCAAAAAGGGTGTATGCGTTTTTTCCTGAATATATTCAGGAAAAAACGCATACGCACTTTTTGGCCAACCAAGCAAGCTTGCAAAGGAAATCTGCACTACAATGAAGTCTCACTTCCCCCCGGTCAAAAGGGCCATCTGAAAAGGGTGTAAAATCCAGAAAGGCAGGACAGGCCATGGAGAACTGGGAGCCTTGTTATGCTGATGGGCGGGATGTAAATTGCCAACAGCCACTTGGGAGAAGTGTATGGTGTTTCCTGAAACATCTAAAAAACAAAGCAACAGAGCCTAGGGCACTTCCACTTATGGTCCTATAGCTTAGGGAAATGAAAATCAAAAAGACACAGCCACCCCAAAGTTTGGGACGGCTCTGTTTACAAGAACCTCGTTTACGGTACAAGTTCAATATCGCAGAAAGTGAAAAATGGATGAAGAAGTTGTGGTACTTACGTACAATGCAATATCACTCAGCAATGACATCTATGTCATCAGGCCCGTAGCAGCATAATGAGTGGATTCAGGTATGATGATTCTAACTGAAATAAGTCACACAGAAAAAGAAACATCATAAGATATCACTAATACACGGAATGTAAACTTGGCTACACAGGAACTGGATTACAAAACAGAACAGGGTCTCAAATTTAGAAAACCAACTTATGCTTGCTTAAGGGGAAAGGTGAGTTGGGGTGCTGCATAAAATCAGACATTGAAATGAGCACATATAAAGCTCCTTAAGCCAAATATGGAATAGACAAGAGCTACTCCTTGCTCAACGAAATGGACTCAACACCCCATATGAAACGCCTAAGAATGTACCTGACTAGTAAGTATCTTAAAACCTATGGATTGCTATGTCTCCGAAAGAGAATCAAGCGTGCGTACACGGGCATAAATGCAGCAGTGATAGGATTGGAGAGGTTCGGTGAGCAAATGAAGACCCTTTGAAGTCATATTGCATGGTACCCATTCCATGGGTCTCAACTCTCCAGGTTTAGGGGATTCTTCCTTCAGCTAAAACATGCATGTGGAACCCAGAGTATGATCAACCGTGTGATCGGGAGACGTGTTCAAATATGTCTCCGTTCTCGTCCCCTGGTACTCGGGTGCAACATTCCAGACGCTTTACTAACACTCTCCCGACTTGGAGAGTCAGTGCCTTTAACCTCCTGTTTGGCCCAGTTTGCAATTTCTGCGGAAGATGAACAGGAATAGGGAGAACCAATGAGAGACTAGCTGGAGGTGTCTGGACGGGCAAATTTAACTCTCATTTCCCACCAGGAAGAGGAATTAACCAAAGGCTCAGCGTGCCGTGCCGGAACAAGATTAGGGCCTGAAGCAATCATGCGGTGTTGCGGCCAGCTCACAGGAAAGCGACTTGAAGAAAGGAGTTCAGGGACACTGTAATTCACAAACCTGCAGAGTTATAAATGACAGCTATCATCCAAAAATATACTGAAGTAAGGCTGCCAAGAGGACTTGAAAGCGGGGCAGAATTGCAGGAAACCGATTTCAGGAGGTAGACGGGAATTGCATTTAAAACATAGGAAAAGAGGCAGAACGTCCACAATGATGCACTTGGCCAAAAAGGGCGTATGCGTTTTATCCTGAATATATTGAGGAAAAAACGCATACGCCCTTTTTGGCCAACCAAGCAAGCTTGCAAAGGAAATCTGCACTACAATGAAGTCTCACTTCCCCCCGGTCAAAAGGGCCATCTGCAAAAAGTGTAAAATCCAGAAAGGCAGGACAGGCCATGGAGAGCTGGGAGCCTTGTTATGCTGATGGGCGGGATGTAAATTGCCAACAGCCACTCCGGAGAAGTGTATGGTGTTTCCTGAAACATCTAAAAAACAAAGCAACAGAGCCTAGGGCACTTCCACTTATGGTCCTATAATTTAGGGAAATGATAATCAAAAAGACACAGCCACCCCAAAGTTTGGGATGGCTCTGTTTACAAGCACCTCGTTTACGGTACAAGTTCAATATCGCAGAAAGTGAGAAATGGACAAAGAAGTTGTGGTACTTACGTACAATGCAATATCACTCAGCAATGACATCTATGTCATCAGGACCGTAGCAGCATAATGAGTGCATTCAGGTATGATGATTCTAACTGAAATAAATCACACAGAAAAAGAAACATCATAAGATATCACTAATACACGGAATGTAAACTTGGCTACACAGGAACTGGATTACAAAACAGAACAGGGTCTCAAATTTAGAAAACCAACTTATGCTTGCTTAAGGGGAAAGGTGAGTTGGCGTGCTGCATAAAACCAGAGATTGAAATGAGCACAGATCAAGTTCCTTAAGCCAAATATGGAATAGACAAGAGCTACTCCTTGCTCAACGAAATGGACTCAACACCCCATATTAAACGCCTAAGAATGTACCTGACTAGTAAGTATCTTAAAACCTATGGATTGCAATGTATCCGAAAGAGAATCAAGCGTGTGTACAGGGGCATAAACGCAGCAGTGATAGGATTGGAGAGGTTCGGTGAGCAAATGAAGACCCTTTGAAGTCATATTGCATGGTACCCATTCCACGGGTCTCAACTCTCCAGGTTTAGGGGATTCTTCCTTCAGCTAAAACATGCATGTGGAACCCAGAGTATGATCAACCATGTGATCGGGAGACGTGTTCAAATATGTCTCCGTTCTCGTCCCCTGGTACTCGGGTGCAACATTCCAGACGCTTTATTAACACTCTCCCGACTTGGAGAGTCAGTGCCTTTAACCTCCTGTTTGGCCCAGTTTGCAATTTCTGCGGAAGATGAACAGGAATAGGGAGAACCAATGAGAGACTAGCTGGAGGTGTCTGGACGGGCAAATTTAACTCTCATTTCCCACCAGGAAGAGGAATTAACCAAAGGCTCAGCGTGCCGTGCCGGAACCAGATTAGGGCCTGAAGCAATCCTGCAGTGTTGCAGCCAGCTCACAAGAAAGCAAGTTGAAGAAAGGAGCTCAGAGACACTGTAATTCACAAACCTGCAGAGTTATAAATGACAGCTATCGTCCAAAAATATACTGAAGTAAGGCTGCCAAGAGGACTTGAAAGCGGGGCAGAATTGCAGGAAACCGATTTCAGGAGGTAGACGGGAATTGCATTTAAAGCATAGGAAAAGAGGCAGAACGTCCACAATGATGCACTTGGCCAAAAAGGGCGTATGCGTTTTATCCTGAATATATTCAGGAAAAAACGCATACGCCCTTTTTGGCCAACCAAGCAAGCTTGCAAAGGAAATCTGCACTACAATGAAGTCTCACTTCCCCCCGGTCAAAAGGGCCATCTGCAAAAAGTGTAAAATCCAGAAAGGCAGGACAAGCCATGGAGAGCTGGGAGCCTTGTTATGCTGATGGGCGGGATGTAAATTGCCAACAGCCACTCGGGAGAAGTGTATGGTGTTTCCTGAAACATCTAAAAAACAAAGCAACAGAGCCTAGGGCACTTCCACTTATGGTCCTATAGCTTAGGGAAATGAAAATCAAAAAGACACAGCCACCCCAAAGTTTGGGACGGCTCTGTTTACAAGAACCTCGTTTACGGTACAAGTTCAATATCGCAGAAAGTGAAAAATGGATAAAGAAGTTGTGGTACTTACGTACAATGCAATATCACTCAGCAATGACATCTATGTCATCAGGCCCATAGCAGCATAATGAGTGGATTCAGGTATGATGATTCTAACTGAAATAAGTCACACAGAAAAAGAAACATCATAAGATATCACTAATACACGGAATGTAAACTTGGCTACACCGGAACTGGATTACAAAACAGAACAGGGTCTCAAATTTAGAAAACCAACTTATGCTTGCTTAAGGGGAAAGGTGAGTTGGGGTGCTGCATAAAACCAGAGATTGAAATGAGCACAGATAAAGTTCCTTAAGCCAAATATGGAATAGACAAGAGCTACTCCTTGCTCAACGAAATGGACTCAACACCCCATATTAAACGCCTAAGAATGTACCTGACTAGTAAGTATCTTAAAACCTATGGATTGCTATGTCTCCGAAAGAGAATCAAGCGTGCGTACAGGGGCATAAACGCAGCAGTGATAGGATTGGAGAGGTTCGGTGAGCAAATGAAGACCCTTTGAAGTCATATTGCATGGTACCCATTCCACGGGTCTCAACTCTCCAGGTTTAGGGGATTCTTCCTTCAGCTAAAACATGCATGTGGAACCCACAGTATGATCAACCGTGTGATCGGGAGACGTGTTCAAATATGTCTCCGTTCTCGTCCCCTGGTACTCAGGTGCAACATTCCAGACGCTTTACTAACACTCTCCCGACTTGGAGAGTCAGTGCCTTTAACCTCCTGTTTGGCCCAGTTTGCAATTTCTGCGGAAGATGAACAGGAATAGGGAGAACCAATGAGAGACTAGCTGGAGGTGTCTGGACGGGCAAATTTAACTCTCATTTCCCACCAGGAAGAGGAATTAACCAAAGGCTCAGCGTGCCGTGCCGGAATAAGATTAGGGCCTGAAGCAATCCTGCGGTGTTCTGGCCAGCTCACAGGAAAGCGACTTGAAGAAAGGAGCTCAGGGGCACTGTAATTCACAAACCTGCAGAGTTATAAATGACAGCTATCGTCCAAAAATATACTGAAGTAAGGCTGCCAAGAGGACTTGAAAGCGGGGCAGAATTGCAGGAAACCGATTTCAGGAGGTAGACGGGAATTGCATTTAAAGCATAGGAAAAGAGGCAGAACGTCCACAATGATGCACTTGGCCAAAAAGGGCGTATGCGTTTTTTCCTGAATATATTCAGGAAAAAACGCATACGCTCTTTTTGGCCAACCAAGCAAGCTTGCAAAGGAAATCTGCACTACAATGAAGTCTCACTTCCCCCCGGTCAAAAGGGCCATCTGAAAAAAGTGTAAAATCCAGAAAGGCAGGACAGGCCATGGAGAACTGGGAGCCTTGTTATGCTGATGGGCGGGATGTAAATTGCCAACAGCCACTCGGGAGAAGTGTATGGTGTTTCCTGAAACATCTAAAAAACAAAGCAACAGAGCCTAGGGCACTTCCACTTATGGTCCTATAGCTTAGGGAAATGAAAATCAAAAAGACACAGCCACCCCAAAGTTTGGGACGGCTCTGTTTACAAGAACCTCGTTTACGGTACAAGTTCAATATCGCAGAAAGTGAGAAATGGACAAAGAAGTTGTGGTACTTACGTACAATGCAATATCACTCAGCAATGACATCTATGTCATCAGGACCGTAGCAGCATAATGAGTGCATTCAGGTATGATGATTCTAACCGAAATAAGTCACACAGAAAAAGAAACATCATAAGATATCACTAATACACGGAATGTAAACTTGGCTACACAGGAACTGGATTACAAAACAGAACAGGGTCTCAAATTTAGAAAACCAACTTATGCTTGCTTAAGGGGAAAGGTGAGTTGGGGTGCTGCATAAAACCAGAGATTGAAATGAGCACAGATAAAGTTCCTGAAGCCAAATATGGAATAGACAAGAGCTACTCCTTGCTCAACGAAATGGACTCAACACCCCATATTAAACGCCTAAGAATGTACCTGACTAGTAAGTATCTTAAAACCTATGGATTGCTATGTCTCCGAAAGAGAAACAAGCGTGCGTACAGGGGCATAAACGCAGCAGTGATAGGATTGGAGAGGTTCGGTGAGCAAATGAAGACCCTTTGAAGTCATATTGCATGGTACCCATTCCACGGGTCTCAACTCTCCAGGTTTAGGGGATTCTTCCTTCAGCTAAAACATGCATGTGGAACCCAGAGTATGATCAACCGTGTGATCGGGAGACGTGTTCAAATATGTCTCCGTTCTCATTCCCTGGTACTCGGGTGCAACATTCCAGACGCTTTACTAACACTCTCCCGACTTGGAGAGTCTGTGCCTTTAACCTCCTGTTTGGCCCAGTTTGCAATTTCTGCGGAAGATGAACAGGAATAGGGAGAACCAATGAGAGACTAGCTGGAGGTGTCTGGACGGGCAAATTTAACGCTCATTTCCCACCAGGAAGAGGAATTAACGAAAGGCTCAGCGTGCCATGCCGGAACCAGATTAGGGCCTGAAGCAATCCTGCAGTGTTGCGGCCAGCTCACAAGAAAGCAAGTTGAAGAAAGGAGCTCAGGGGCACTGTAATTCACAAAACTGCAGAGTTATAAATGACAGCTATCGTCCAAAAATATACTGAAGTAAGGCTGCCAAGAGGAATTGAAAGCGGGGCAGAATTGCAGGAATCCGATTTCAGGAGGTAGACTGGAATTGCATTTAAAGCATAGGAAAAGAGGCAGAACGTCCACAATGATGCACTTGGCCTAAAAGGGCGTATGCGTTTTTTCCTGAATATATTCAGGAAAAAACGCATACGACCTTTTTGGCCAACCAAGCAAGCTTGCAAAGGAAATCTGCACTACAATGAAGTCTCACTTCCCCCCGGTCAAAAGGGCCATCTGAAAAAAGTGTAAAATCCAGAAAGGCAGGACAGGCCATGGAGAACTGGGAGCCTTGTTATGCTGATGGGCGGGATGTAAATTGCCAACAGCCACTCGGGAGAAGTGTATGGTGTTTCCTGAAACATCTAAAAAACAAAGCAACAGAGCCTAGGGCACTTCCACTTATGGTCCTATAGCTTAGGGAAATGAAAATCATAAAGACACAGCCACCCCAAAGTTTGGGACGGCTCTGTTTACAAGAACCTCGTTTATGGTACAAGTTCAATGTCGCAGAAAGTGAAAAATGGATAAAGAAGTTGTGGTACTTACGTACAATGCAATATCACTCAGCAATGACATCTATGTCATCAGGCCCGTAGCAGCATAATGAGTGGATTCAGGTATGATGATTCTAACTGAAATCAGTCACACAGAAAAAGAAACATCATAAGATATCACTAATACACGGAATGTAAACTTGGCTACACAGGAACTGGATTACAAAACAGAACAGGGTCTCAAATTTAGAAAACCAACTTATGCTTGCTTAAGGGGAAAGGTGAGTTGGGGTGCTGCATAAAACCAGAGATTGAAATGAGCACAGATAAAGTTCCTTAAGCCAAATATGGAATAGACAAGAGCTACTCCTTGCTCAACGAAATGGACTCAACACCCCATATTAAACGCCTAAGAATGTACCTGACTAGTAAGTATCTTAAAACCTATGGATTGCTATGTCTCCGAAAGAGAATCAAGCGTGCGTACAGGGGCATAAACGCAGCAGTGATAGGATTGGAGAGGTTCGGTGAGCAAATGAAGACCCTTTGAAGTCATATTGCATGGTACCCATTCCACGGGTCTCAACTCTCCAGGTTTAGGGGATTCTTCCTTCAGCTAAAACATGCATGTGGAACCCAGAGTATGATCAACCGTGTGATCGGGAGACGTGTTCAAATATGTCTCTGTTCTCCTACCCTGGTACTCGGGTGCAACATTCCAGATGCTTTACTAACACTCTCCCGACTTAGAGAGTCAGTGCCTTTAACCTCCTGTTTGGCCCAGTTTGCAATTTCTGCGGAAGATGAACAGGAATAGGGAGAACCAATGAGAGACTAGCTGGAGGTGTCTGAACGGGCAAATTTAACTCTCATTTCCCACCAGGAAGAGGAATTAACCAAAGGCTCAGCGTGCTATGCCGGAACCAGATTAGGGCCTGAAGCAATCATGCGGTGTTACGGCCAGCTCACAGGAAAGCGACTTGAAGAAAGGAGCTCAGCGGCACTGTAATTCACAAACCTGCAGAGTTATAAATGACAGCTATCGTCCAAAAATATACTGAAGTAAGGCTGCCAAGAGGACTTGAAAGCGGGGCAGAATTGCAGGAAACCGATTTCAGGAGGTAGACGGGAATTGCATTTAAAGCATAGGAAAAGAGGCAGAACGTCCACAATGATGCACTTGGCCAAAAAGGGCGTATGCGTTTTTTCCTGAATATATTCAGGAAAAAACGCATACGCCCTTTTTGGCCAACCAAGCAAGCTTGCAAAGGAAATCTGCACTACAATGAAGTCTCACTTCCCCCCGGTCAAAAGGGCCATCTGAAAAAAGTGTAAAATCCAGAAAGGCAGGACAGGCCATGGAGAACTGGGAGCCTTGTTATGCTGATGGGCGGGATGTAAATTGCCAACAGCCACTCCGGAGAAGTGTATGGTGTTTCCTGAAACATCTAAAAAACAAAGCAACAGAGCCTAGGGCACTTCCACTTATGGTCCTATAGCTTAGGGAAATGAAAATCAAAAAGACACAGCCACCCCAAAGTTTGGGACGGCTCTGTTTACAAGAACCTCGTTTACGGTACAAGTTCAATATCGCAGAAAGTGAAAAATGGATAAAGAAGTTGTGGTACTTACGTACAATGCAATATCACTCAGCAATGACATCTATGTCATCAGGCCCGTAGCAGCATAATGAGTGGATTCAGGTATGATGATTCTAACTGAAATAAGTCACACAGAAAAAGAAACATCATAAGATATCACTAATACACGGAATGTAAACTTGGCTACACAGGAACTGGATTACAAAACAGAACAGGGTCTCAAATTTAGAAAACCAACTTATGCTTGCTTAAGGGGAAAGGTGAGTTGGGGTGCTGCATAAAACCAGAGATTGAAATGAGCACAGATAAAGTTCCTTAAGCCAAATATGGAATAGACAAGAGCTACTCCTTGCTCAACGAAATGGACTCAACACCCCATATTAAACGCCTAAGAATGTACCTGACTAGTAAGTATCTTAAAACCTATGGATTGCTATGTGTCGGAAAGGAAATCAAGCATGTGTCCAGGGGCATAAACGCAGCAGTGATAGGATTGGAGAGGTTCGGTGAGCAAATGAAGACCCTTTGAAGTCATATTGCATGGTACCCATTCCACGGGTCTCAACTCTCCAGGTTTAGGGGATTCTTCCTTCAGCTAAAACATGCATGTGGAACCCAGAGTATGATCAACCGTGTGATCGGGAGACGTGTTCAAATATGTCTCTGTTCTCGTCCCCTGGTACTCGGGTGCAACATTCCAGACGCTTTACTAACACTCTCCCGACTTGGAGAGTCAGTGCCTTTAACCTCCTGTTTGGCCCAGTTTGCAATTTCTGCGGAAGATGAACAGGAATAGGGAGAACCAATGAGAGACTAGCTGGAGGTGTCTGGACGGGCAAATTTAACTCTCATTTCCCACCAGGAAGAGGAATTAACCAAAGGCTCAGCGTGCTATGCCGGAACCAGATTAGGGCCTGAAGCAATCATGTGGTGTTGTGGCCAGCTCACAGGAAAGCGACTTGAAGAAAGGAGCTCAGGGGCACTGTAATGCACAAACCTGCAGAGTTATAAATGACAGCTATCGTCCAAAAATATACTGAAGTAAGGCTGCCAAGAGGACTTGAAAGCGGGGCAGAATTGCAGGAAACCGATTTCAGGAGGTAGACGGGAATTGCATTTAAAGCATAGGAAAAGAGGCAGAACGTCCACAATGATGCACTTGGCCAAAAAGGGCATATGCGTTTTTTCCTGAATATATTCAGGAAAAAACGCATACGCCCTTTTTGGCCAACCAAGCAAGCTTGCAAAGGAAATCTGCACTACAATGAAGTCTCACTTCCCCCCGGTCAAAAGGGCCATCTGAAAAAAGTGTAAAATCCACAAAGGCAGGACAGGCCATGGAGAACTGGGAGCCTTGTTATGCTGATGGGCGGGATGTAAATTGCCAACAGCCACTCGGGAGAAGTGTATGGTGTTTCCTGAAACATCTAAAAAACAAAGCAACAGAGCCTAGGGCACTTCCACTTATGGTCCTATAGCTTAGGGAAATGAAAATCAAAAAGACACAGCCACCCCAAAGTTTGGGACGGCTCTGTTTACAAGAACCTCGTTTACGGTACAAGTTCAATGTCGCAGAAAGTGAAAAATGGATAAAGAAGTTGTGGTACTTACGTACAATGCAATATCACTCAGCAATGACATCTATGTCATCAGGCCCGTAGCAGCATAATGAGTGGATTCAGGTATGATGATTCTAACTGAAATAAGTCACACAGAAAAAGAAACATCATAAGATATCACTAATACACGGAATGTAAACTTGGCTACACAGGAACTGGATTACAAAACAGAACAGGGTCTCAAATTTAGAAAACCAACTTATGCTTGCTTAAGGGGAAAGGTGAGTTGGGGTGCTGCATAAAACCAGAGATTGAAATGAGCACAGATAAAGTTCCTTAAGCCAAATATGGAATAGACAAGAGCTACTCCTTGCTCAACGAAATGGACTCAACACCCCATATTAAACGCCTAAGAATGTACCTGACTAGTAAGTATCTTAAAACCTATGGATTGCTATGTCTCCGAAAGAGAATCAAGTGTGCGTACAGGGGCATAAACGCAGCAGTGATAGGATTGGAGAGGTTCGGTGAGCAAATGAAGACCCTTTGAAGTCATATTGCATGGTACCCATTCCACGGGTCTCAACTCTCCAGGTTTAGGGGATTCTTCCTTCAGCTAAAACATGCATGTGGAACCCACAGTATGATCAACCGTGTGATCGGGAGACGTGTTCAAATATGTCTCCGTTCTCGTCCCCTGGTACTCGGGTGCAACATTCCAGACGCTTTACTAACACTCTCCCGACTTTGAGAGTCAGTGCCTTTAACCTCCTGTTTGGCCCAGTTTGCAATTTCTGCGGAAGATGAACAGGAATAGGGAGAACCAATGAGAGACTAGCTGGAGGTGTCTGGACGGGCAAATTTAACTCTCATTTCCCACCAGGAAGAGGAATTAACCAAAGGCTCAGCGTGCCGTGCCGGAACAAGATTAGGGCCTGAAGCAATCCTGCGGTGTTGTGGCCAGCTCACAGGAAAGCGACTTGAAGAAAGGAGCTCAGGGGCACTGTAATTCACAAACCTTCAGAGTTATAAATGACAGCTATTGTCCAAAAATATACTGAAGTAAGGCTGCCAAGAGGACTTGAAAACGGGGCAGAATTGCAGGAAACCGATTTCAGGAGGTAGACGGGAATTGCATTTAAAGCATAGGAAAAGAGGCAGAACGTCCACAATGATGCACTTGGCCAAAAAGGGCGTATGCGTTTTTTCCTGAATATATTCAGGAAAAAACGCATACGACCTTTTTGGCCAACCAAGCAAGCTTGCAAAGGAAATCTGCACTACAATGAAGTCTCACTTCCCCCCGGTCAAAAGGGCCATCTGAAAAAAGTGTAAAATCCAGAAAGGCAGGACAGGCCATGGAGAACTGGGAGCCTTGTTATGCTGATGGGCGGGATGTAAATTGCCAACAGCCACTCGGGAGAAGTGTATGGTTTTTCCTGAAACATCTAAAAAACAAAGCAACAGAGCCTAGGGCACTTCCACTTATGGTCCTATAGCTTAGGGAATGAAAATCAAAAAGACACAGCCACCCCAAAGTTTGGGACGGCTCTGTTTACAAGAACCTCGTTTACGGTACAAGTTCAATGTCGCAGAAAGTGAAAAATGGATAAAGAAGTTGTGGTACTTACGTACAATGCAATATCACTCAGCAATGACATCTATGTCATCAGGCCCGTAGCAGCATAATGAGTGGATTCAGGTATGATGATTCTAACTGAAATAAGTCACACAGAAAAAGAAACATCATAAGATATCACTAATACACGGAATGTAAACTTGGCTACACAGGAACTGGATTACAAAACAGAACAGGGTCTCAAATTTAGAAAACCAACTTATGCTTGCTTAAGGGGAAAGGTGAGTTGGGGTGCTGCATAAAACCAGAGATTGAAATGAGCACAGATAAAGTTCCTTAAGCCAAATATGGAATAGACAAGAGCTACTCCTTGCTCAACGAAATGGACTCAACACCCCATATTAAACGCCTAAGAATGTACCTGACTAGTAAGTATCTTAAAACCTATGGATTGCTATGTCTCCGAAAGAGAATCAAGTGTGCGTACAGGGGCATAAACGCAGCAGTGATAGGATTGGAGAGGTTCGGTGAGCAAATGAAGACCCTTTGAAGTCATATTGCATGGTACCCATTCCACGGGTCTCAACTCTCCAGGTTTAGGGGATTCTTCCTTCAGCTAAAACATGCATGTGGAACCCAGAGTATGATCAACCGTGTGATCGGGAGACGTGTTCAAATATGTCTCCGTTCTCGTCCCCTGGTACTCGGGTGCAACATTCCAGACGCTTTACTAACACTCTCCCGACTTGGAGAGTCAGTGCCTTTAACCTCCTGTTTGGCCCAGTTTGCAATTTCTGCGGAAGATGAACAGGAATAGGGAGAACCAATGAGAGACTAGCTGGAGGTGTCTGGACGGGCAAATTTAACTCTCATTTCCCACCAGGAAGAGGAATTAACCAAAGGCTCAGCGTGCCGTGCCGGAACCAGATTAGGGCCTGAAGCAATCCTGCGGTGTTGTGGCCAGCTCACAGGAAAGCGACTTGAAGAAAGGAGCTCAGGGGCACTGTAATTCACAAACCTGCAGAGTTATAAATGACAGCTATCGTCCAAAAATATACTGAAGTAAGGCTGCCAAGAGGACTTGAAAGCGGGGCAGAATTGCAGGAAACCGATTTCAGGAGGTAGACGGGAATTGCATTTAAAGCATAGGAAAAGAGGCAGAACGTCCACAATGATGCACTTGGCCAAAAAGGGCGTATGCGTTTTTTCCTGAATATATTCAGGAAAAAACGCATACGCCCTTTTTGGCCAACCAAGCAAGCTTGCAAAGGAAATCTGCACTACAATGAAGTCTCACTTCCCCCCGGTCAAAAGGGCCATCTGAAAAAAGTGTAAAATCCAGAAAGGCAGGACAGGCCATGGAGAACTGGGAGCCTTGTTATGCTGATGGGCGGGATGTAAATTGCCAACTGCCACTGGGGAGAAGTGTATGGTGTTTCCTGAAACATCTAAAAAACAAAGCAACAGAGCCTAGGGCACTTCCACTTATGGTCCTATAGCTTAGGGAAATGAAAATCAAAAAGACACAGCCACCCCAAAGTTTGGGATGGCTCTGTTTACAAGAACCTTGTTTACGGTACAAGTTCAATATCGCAGAAAGTGAAACATGGATAAAGAAGTTGTGGTACTTACGTACAATGCAATATCACTCAGCAATGACATCTATGTCATCAGGCCCATAGCAACATAATGAGTGCATTCAGGTATGATGATTCTAACTGAAATAAGTCACAGAGAAAAAGAAACATCATAAGATATCACTAATACATGGAATGTAAACTTGTCTACACAGGAACTGGATTACAAAACAGAACAGGGTCTCAAATTTAGAAAACCAACTTATGCTTGCTTAAGGGGAAAGGTGAGTTGGGGTGCTGCATAAAACCAGAGATTGAAATGAGCACAGAGTAAGTTCCTTAAGCCAAATATGGAATAGACAAGAGGTACTCCTTGCTCAACGAAATGGACTCAACACCCCATATTAAACGCCTAATAATGTACCTGACTAGTAAGTATCTGAAAACCTATGGATTGCTATGTCTCCGAAAGAGAATCAAGCGTGTGTACAGGGGCATAAACGCAGCAGTGATAGGATTGGAGAGGTTCGGTGAGCAAATGAAGACCCTTTGAAGTCATATTGCATGGTACCCATTCCACGGGTCTCAACTCTCCAGGTTTAGGGGATTCTTCCTTCAGCTAAAACATGCATGTGGAACCCAGAGTATGATCAACCGTGTGATCGGGAGACGTGTTCAAATATGTCTCCGTTCTCGTCCCCTGGTACTCGGGTGCAACATTCCAGACGCTTTACTAACACTCTCCCGACTTGGAGAGTCAGTGCCTTTAACCTCCTGTTTGGCCCAGTTTGCAATTTCTGCGGAAGATGAACAGGAATAGGGAGAACCAATGAGAGACTAGCTGGAGGTGTCTGAACGGGCAAATTTAACTCTCATTTCCCACCAGGAAGAGGAATTAACCAAAGGCTCAGCGTGCTATGCCGGAACCAGATTAGGGCCTGAAGCAATCATGCGGTGTTACGGCCAGCTCACAGGAAAGCGACTTGAAGAAAGGAGCTCAGCGGCACTGTAATTCACAAACCTGCAGAGTTATAAATGACAGCTATCGTCCAAAAATATACTGAAGTAAGGCTGCCAAGAGGACTTGAAAGCGGGGCAGAATTGCAGGAAACCGATTTCAGGAGGTAGATTGGAATTGCATTTAAAGCATAGGAAAAGAGGCAGAACGTCCACAATGATGCACTTGGCAAAAAAGGGCGTATGCGTTTTTTCCTGAATATATTCAGGAAAAAACGCATACGCCCTTTTTGGCCAACCAAGCAAGCTTGCAAAGGAAATCTGCACTACAATGAAGTCTCACTTCCCCCCGGTCAAAAGGGCCATCTGAAAAAAGTGTAAAATCCAGAAAGGCAGGACAGGCCATGGAGAACTGGGAGCCTTGTTATGCTGATGGGCGGGATGTAAATTGCCAACAGCCACTCGGGAGAAGTGTATGGTGTTTCCTGAAACATCTAAAAAACAAAGCAACAGAGCCTAGGGCACTTCCACTTATGGTCCTATAGCTTAGGGAAATGAAAATCAAAAAGACACAGCCACCCCAAAGTTTGGGACGGCTCTGTACAAGAACCCCGTTTACGGTACAATTTCAATATCGCAGAAAGTGAAAAATGGATGAAGAAGTTGTGGTACTTACGTACAATGCAATATCACTCAGCAATGACATCTATGTCATCAGGCCCGTAGCAGCATAATGAGTGGATTCAGGTATGATGATTCTAACTGAAATAAGTCACACAGAAAAAGAAACATCATAAGATATCACTAATACACGGAATGTAAACTTGGCTACACAGGAACTGGATTACAAAACAGAACAGGGTCTCAAATTTAGAAAACCAACTTATGCTTGCTTAAGGGGAAAGGTGAGTTGGGGTGCTGCATAAAACCAGAGATTGAAATGAGCACAGATAAAGTTCCTTAAGCCAAATATGGAATAGACAAGAGCTACTCCTTGCTCAACGAAATGGACTCAACACCCCATATTAAACGCCTAAGAATGTACCTGACTAGTAAGTATCTTAAAACCTATGGATTGCAATGTCTCCGAAAGAGAATCAAGCGTGTGTACAGGGGCATAAACGCAGCAGTGATAGGATTGGAGAGGTTCGGTGAGCAAATGAAGACCCTTTGAAGTCATATTGCATGGTACCCATTCCACGGGTCTCAACTCTCCAGGTTTAGGGGATTCTTCCTTCAGCTAAAACATGCATGTGGAACCCAGAGTATGATCAACCATGTGATCGGGAGACGTGTTCAAATATGTCTCCGTTCTCGTCCCCTGGTACTCGGGTGCAACATTCCAGACGCTTTACTAACACTCTCCCGACTTGGAGAGTCAGTGCCTTTAACCTCCTGTTTGGCCCAGTTTGCAATTTCTGCGGAAGATGAACAGGAATAGGGAGAACCAATGAGAGACTAGCTGGAGGTGTCTGGACGGGCAAATTTAACTCTCATTTCCCACCAGGAAGAGGAATTAACCAAAGGCTCAGCGTGCTATGCCGGAACCAGATTAGGGCCTGAAGCAATCCTGCAGTGTTGCGGCCAGATCACAAGAAAGCAAGTTGAAGAAAGGAGCTCAGCGGCACTGTAATTCACAAACCTGCAGAGTTATAAATGACAGCTATCGTCCAAAAATATACTGAAATAAGGCTGCCAAGAGGAATTGAAAGCGGGGCAGAATTGCAGGAAACCGATTTCAGGAGGTAGACTGGAATTGCATTTAAAGCATAGGAAAAGAGGCAGAACGTCCACAATGATGCACTTGGCCAAAAAGGGCGTATGCGTTTTTTCCTGAATATATTCAGGAAAAAACGCATACGCCCTTTTTGGCCAACCAAGCAAGCTTGCAAAGGAAATCTGCACTACAATGAAGTCTCACTTCCCCCCGGTCAAAAGGGCCATCTGTAAAAAGTGTAAAATCCAGAAAGGCAGGACAGGCCATGGAGAACTGGGAGCCTTGTTATGCTGATGGGCGGGATGTAAATTGCCAACAGCCACTCGGGAGAAGTGTATGGTGTTTCCTGAAACATCTAAAAAACAAAGCAACAGAGCCTAGGGCACTTCCACTTATGGTCCTATAGCTTAGGGAAATGAAAATCAAAAAGACACAGCCACCCCAAAGTTTGGGACGGCTCTGTTTACAAGAACCTCGTTTACGGTACAAGTTCAATGTCGCAGAAAGTGAAAAATGGATAAAGAAGTTGTGGTACTTACGTACAATGCAATATCACTCAGCAATGACATCTATGTCATCAGGCCCGTAGCAGCATAATGAGTGGATTCAGGTATGATGATTCTAACTGAAATAAGTCACACAGAAAAAGAAACATCATAAGATATCACTAATACACGGAATGTAAACTTGGCTACACAGGAACTGGATTACAAAACAGAACAGGGTCTCAAATTTAGAAAACCAACTTATGCTTGCTTAAGGGGAAAGGTGAGTTGGGGTGCTGCATAAAACCAGAGATTGAAATGAGCACAGATAAAGTTCCTTAAGCCAAATATGGAATAGACAAGAGCTACTCCTTGCTCAACGAAATGGACTCAACACCCCATATTAAACGCCTAAGAATGTACCTGACTAGTAAGTATCTTAAAACCTATGGATTGCTATGTCTCCGAAAGAGAATCAAGCGTGCGTACAGGGGCATAAACGCAGCAGTGATAGGATTGGAGAGGTTCGGTGAGCAAATGAAGACCCTTTGAAGTCATATTGCATGGTACCCATTCCACGGGTCTCAACTCTCCAGGTTTAGGGGATTCTTCCTTCAGCTAAAACATGCATGTGGAACCCAGAGTATGATCAACCGTGTGATCGGGAGACGTGTTCAAATATGTCTCTGTTCTCGTACCCTGGTACTCGGGTGCAACATTCCAGATGCTTTACTAACACTCTCCCGACTTAGAGAGTCAGTGCCTTTAACCTCCTGTTTGGCCCAGTTTGCAATTTCTGCGGAAGATGAACAGGAATAGGGAGAACCAATGAGAGACTAGCTGGAGGTGTCTGAACGGGCAAATTTAACTCTCATTTCCCACCAGGAAGAGGAATTAACCAAAGGCTCAGCGTGCTATGCCGGAACCAGATTAGGGCCTGAAGCAATCATGCGGTGTTACGGCCAGCTCACAGGAAAGCGACTTGAAGAAAGGAGCTCAGCGACACTGTAATTCACAAACCTGCAGAGTTATAAATGACAGCTATCGTCCAAAAATATACTGAAGTAAGGCTGCCAAGAGGACTTGAATGCAGGGCAGAATTGCAGGAAACCGATTTCAGGAGGTAGACGGGAATTGCATTTAAAGCATAGGAAAAGAGGCAGAACGTCCACAATGATGCACTTGGCCAAAAAGGGCGTATGCGTTTTTTCCTGAATATATTCAGGAAAAAACGCATACGCCCTTTTTGGCCAACCAAGCAAGCTTGCAAAGGAAATCTGCACTACAATGAAGTCTCACTTCCCCCCGGTCAAAAGGGCCATCTGTAAAAAGTGTAAAATCCAGAAAGGCAGGACAGGCCATGGAGAACTGGGAGCCTTGTTATGCTGATGGGCGGGATGTAAATTGCCAACAGCCACTCGGGAGAAGTGTATGGTGTTTCCTGAAACATCTAAAAAACAAAGCAACAGAGCCTAGGGCACTTCCACTTATGGTCCTATAGCTTAGGGAAATGAAAATCAAAAAGACACAGCCACCCCAAAGTTTGGGACGGCTCTGTTTACAAGAACCTCGTTTACGGTACAAGTTCAATGTCGCAGAAAGTGAAAAATGGATAAAGAAGTTGTGGTACTTACGTACAATGCAATATCACTCAGCAATGACATCTATGTCATCAGGCCCGTAGCAGCATAATGAGTGGATTCAGGTATGATGATTCTAACTGAAATAAGTCACACAGAAAAAGAAACATCATAAGATATCACTAATACACGGAATGTAAACTTGGCTACACAGGAACTGGATTACAAAACAGAACAGGGTCTCAAATTTAGAAAACCAACTTATGCTTGCTTAAGGGGAAAGGTGAGTTGGGGTGCTGCATAAAACCAGAGATTGAAATGAGCACAGATAAAGTTCCTTAAGCCAAATATGGAATAGACAAGAGCTACTCCTTGCTCAACGAAATGGACTCAACACCCCATATTAAACGCCTAAGAATGTACCTGACTAGTAAGTATCTTAAAACCTATGGATTGCTATGTCTCCGAAAGAGAATCAAGCGTGCGTACAGGGGCATAAACGCAGCAGTGATAGGATTGGAGAGGTTCGGTGAGCAAATGAAGACCCTTTGAAGTCATATTGCATGGTACCCATTCCACGGGTCTCAACTCTCCAGGTTTAGGGGATTCTTCCTTCAGCTAAAACATGCATGTGGAACCCAGAGTATGATCAACCGTGTGATCGGGAGACGTGTTCAAATATGTCTCTGTTCTCGTACCCTGGTACTCGGGTGCAACATTCCAGATGCTTTACTAACACTCTCCCGACTTAGAGAGTCAGTGCCTTTAACCTCCTGTTTGGCCCAGTTTGCAATTTCTGCGGAAGATGAACAGGAATAGGGAGAACCAATGAGAGACTAGCTGGAGGTGTCTGAACGGGCAAATTTAACTCTCATTTCCCACCAGGAAGAGGAATTAACCAAAGGCTCAGCGTGCTATGCCGGAACCAGATTAGGGCCTGAAGCAATCATGCGGTGTTACGGCCAGCTCACAGGAAAGCGACTTGAAGAAAGGAGCTCAGCGGCACTGTAATTCACAAACCTGCAGAGTTATAAATGACAGCTATCGTCCAAAAATATACTGAAGTAAGGCTGCCAAGAGGACTTGAATGCAGGGCAGAATTGCAGGAAACCGATTTCAGGAGGTAGACGGGAATTGCATTTAAAGCATAGGAAAAGAGGCAGAACGTCCACAATGATGCACTTGGCCAAAAAGGGCGTATGCGTTTTTTCCTGAATATATTCAGGAAAAAACGCATACGCCCTTTTTGGCCAACCAAGCAAGCTTGCAAAGGAAATCTGCACTACAATGAAGTCTCACTTCCCCCCGGTCAAAAGGGCCATCTGAAAAAAGTGTAAAATCCAGAAAGGCAGGACAGGCCATGGAGAACTGGGAGCCTTGTTATGCTGATGGGCGGGATGTAAATTGCCAACAGCCACTCGGGAGAAGTGTATGGTGTTTCCTGAAACATCTAAAAAACAAAGCAACAGAGCCTAGGGCACTTCCACTTATGGTCCTATAGCTTAGGGAAATGAAAATCAAAAAGACACAGCCACCCCAAAGTTTGGGACGGCTCTGTTTACAAGAACCTCGTTTACGGTACAAGTTCAATATCGCAGAAAGTGAAAAATGGATGAAGAAGTTGTGGTACTTACGTACAATGCAATATCACTCAGCAATGACATCTATGTCATCAGGCCCGTAGCAGCATAATGAGTGCATTCAGGTATGATGATTCTAACTGAAATAAGTCACACAGAAAAAGAAACATCATAAGATATCACTAATACACGGAATGTAAACTTGGCTACACAGGAACTGGATTACAAAACAGAACAGGGTCTCAAATTTAGAAAACCAACTTATGCTTGCTTAAGGGGAAAGGTGAGTTGGGGTGCTGCATAAAACCAGAGATTGAAATGAGCACAGATAAAGTTCCTTAAGCCAAATATGGAATAGACAAGAGCTACTCCTTGCTCAACGAAATGGACTCAACACCCCATATTAAACGCCTAAGAATGTACCTGACTAGTAAGTATCTTAAAACCTATGGATTGCTATGTGTCGGAAAGGAAATCAAGCATGTGTCCAGGGGCATAAACGCAGCAGTGATAGGATTGGAGAAGTTCGGTGAGCAAATGAAGACCCTTTGAAGTCATATTGCATGGTACCCATTCCACGGGTCTCAACTCTCCAGGTTTAGGGGATTCTTCCTTCAGCTAAAACATGCATGTGGAACCCAGAGTATGATCAACCGTGTGATCGGGAGACGTGTTCAAATATGTCTCCGTTCTCGTCCCCTGGTACTCGGGTGCAACATTCCAGACGCTTTACTAACACTCTCCCGACTTGGAGAGTCAGTGCCTTTAACCTCCTGTTTGGCCCAGTTTGCAATTTCTGCGGAAGATGAACAGGAATAGGGAGAACCAATGAGAGACTAGCTGGAGGTGTCTGGACGGGCAAATTTAACTCTCATTTCCCACCAGGAAGAGGAATTAACCAAAGGCTCAGCGTGCCGTGCCGGAACCAGATTAGGGCCTGAAGCAATCCTGCAGTGTTGCGGCCAGCTCACAAGAAAGCAAGTTGAAGAAAGGAGCTCAGGGACACTGTAATTCACAAACCTGCAGAGTTATAAATGACAGCTATCGTCCAAAAATATACTGAAGTAAGGCTGCCAACAGGACTTGAAAGCGGGGCAGAATTGCAGGAAACCGATTTCAGGAGGTAGATTGGAATTGCATTTAAAGCATAGGAAAAGAGGCAGAACGTCCACAATGATGCACTTGGCCAAAAAGGGCGTATGCGTTTTTTCCTGAATATATTCAGGAAAAAACGCATACGCCCTTTTTGGCCAACCAAGCAAGCTTGCAAAGGAAATCTGCACTACAATGAAGTCTCACTTCCCCCCGGTCAAAAGGGCCATCTGAAAAAAGTGTAAAATCCAGAAAGGCAGGACAGGCCATGGAGAACTGGGAGCCTTGTTATGCTGATGGGCCGGATGTATATTGCCAACAGCCACTCGGGAGAAGTGTATGGTGTTTCCTGAAACATTTAAAAAACAAAGCAACAGAGCCTAGGGCACTTCCACTTATGGTCCTATAGCTTAGGGAAATGAAAATCAAAAAGACACAGCCACCCCAAAGTTTGGGACGGCTCTGTTTACAAGAACCTCGTTTACGGTACAAGTTCAATGTCGCAGAAAGTGAAAAATGGATAAAGAAGTTGTGGTACTTACGTACAATGCAATATCACTCAGCAATGACATCTATGTCATCAGGCCCATAGCAGCATAATGAGTGGATTCAGGTATGATGATTCTAACTGAAATGAGTCACACAGAAAAAGAAACATCATAAGATATCACTAATACACGGAATGTAAACTTGGCTACACAGGAACTGGATTACAAAACAGAACAGGGTCTCAAATTTAGAAAACCAACTTATGCTTGCTTAAGGGGAAAGGTGAGTTGGGGTGCTGCATAAAACCAGAGATTGAAATGAGCACAGATCAAGTTCCTTAAGCCAAATATGGAATAGACAAGAGCTACTCCTTGCTCAACGAAATGGACTCAACACCCCATATTAAACGCCTAAGAATGTACCTGACTAGTAAGTATCTTAAAACCTATGGATTGCTATGTCTCCGAAAGAGAATCAAGCGTGCATACAGGGGCATAAACGCAGCAGTGATAGGATTGGAGAGGTTCGGTGAGCAAATGAAGACCCTTTGAAGTCATATTGCATGGTACCCATTCCACGGGTCTCAACTCTCCAGGTTTAGGGGATTCTTCCTTCAGCTAAAACATGCATGTGGAACCCACAGTATGATCAACCGTGTGATCGGGAGACGGATTCAAATATGTCTCTGTTCTCGTCCCCTGGTACTCGGGTGCAACATTCCAGACGCTTTACTAACACTCTCCCGACTTGGAGAGTCAGTGCCTTTAACCTCCTGTTTGGCCCAGTTTGCAATTTCTGCGGAAGATGAACAGGAATAGGGAGAACCAATGAGAGACTAGCTGGAGGTGTCTGGACGGGCAAATTTAACTCTCATTTCCCACCAGGAAGAGGAATTAACCAAAGGCTCAGCGTGCCGTGCCGGAACCAGATTAGGGCCTGAAGCAATCCTGCAGTGTTGCGGCCAGCTCACAAGAAAGCAAGATGAAGAAAGGAGCTCAGCGACACTGTAATTCACAAACCTGCAGAGTTATAAATGACAGCTATCGTCCAAAAATATACTGAAATAAGGCTGCCAAGAGGAATTGAAAGCGGGGCAGAATTGCAGGAAACCGATTTCAGGAGGTAGACTGGAATTGCATTTAAAGCATAAGAAAAGAGGCAGAACGTCCACAATGATGCACTTGGCCAAAAAGTGTGTATGCGTTTTTTCCTGAATATATTCAGGAAAAAACGCATACGCCCTTTTTGGCCAACCAAGCAAGCTTGCAAAGGAAATCTGCACTACAATGAAGTCTCACTTCCCCCCGGTCAAAAGGGCCATCTGAAAAAAGTGTAAAATCCAGAAAGGCAGGACAGGCCATGGAGAACTGGGAGCCTTGTTATGCTGATGGGCGGGATGTAAATTGCCAACAGCCACTCGGGAGAAGTGTATGGTGTTTCCTGAAACATCTAAAAAACAAAGCAACAGAGCCTAGGGCACTTCCACTTATGGTCCTATAGCTTAGGGAAATGAAAATCAAAAAGACACAGCCACCCCAAAGTTTGGGACGGCTCTGTTTACAAGAACCTCGTTTACGGTACAAGTTCAATGTCGCAGAAAGTGAAAAATGGATAAAGAAGTTGTGGTACTTACGTACAATGCAATATCACTCAGCAATGACATCTATGTCATCAGGCCCGTAGCAGCATAATGAGTGGATTCAGGTATGATGATTCTAACTGAAATAAGTCACACAGAAAAAGAAACATCATAAGATATCACTAATACACGGAATGTAAACTTGGCTACACAGGAACTGGATTACAAAACAGAACAGGGTCTCAAATTTAGAAAACCAACTTATGCTTGCTTAAGGGGAAAGGTGAGTTGGGGTGCTGCATAAAACCAGAGATTGAAATGAGCACAGAGTAAGTTCCTTAAGCCAAATATGGAATAGACAAGAGCTACTCCTTGCTCAACGAAATGGACTCAACACCCCATATTAAACGCCTAAGAATGTACCTGACTAGTAAGTATCTTAAAACCTATGGATTGCTATGTCTCCGAAAGAGAATCAAGTGTGCGTACAGGGGCATAAACGCAGCAGTGATAGGATTGGAGAGGTTCGGTGAGCAAATGAAGACCCTTTGAAGTCATATTGCATGGTACCCATTCCACGGGTCTCAACTCTCCAGGTTTAGGGGATTCTTCCTTCAGCTAAAACATGCATGTGGAACCCACAGTATGATCAACCGTGTGATCGGGAGACGTGTTCAAATATGTCTCCGTTCTCGTCCCCTGGTACTCGGGTGCAACATTCCAGACGCTTTACTAACACTCTCCCGACTTTGAGAGTCAGTGCCTTTAACCTCCTGTTTGGCCCAGTTTGCAATTTCTGCGGAAGATGAACAGGAATAGGGAGAACCAATGAGAGACTAGCTGGAGGTGTCTGGACGGGCAAATTTAACTCTCATTTCCCACCAGGAACAGGAATTAACCAAAGGCTCAGCGTGCCGTGCCGGAACAAGATTAGGGCCTGAAGCAATCCTGCGGTGTTGTGGCCAGCTCACAGGAAAGCGACTTGAAGAAAGGAGCTCAGGGGCACTGTAATTCACAAACCTGCAGAGTTATAAATGACAGCTATCGTCCAAAAATATACTGAAGTAAGGCTGCCAAGAGGACTTGAAAACGGGGCAGAATTGCAGGAAACCGATTTCAGGAGGTAGACGGGAATTGCATTTAAAGCATAGGAAAAGAGGCAGAACGTCCACAATGATGCACTTGGCCAAAAAGGGCGTATGCGTTTTTTCCTGAATATATTCAGGAAAAAACGCATACGCCCTTTTTGGCCAACCAAGCAAGCTTGCAAAGGAAATCTGCACTACAATGAAGTCTCACTTCCCCCCGGTCAAAAGGGCCATCTGAAAAAAGTGTAAAATCCAGAAAGGCAGGACAGGCCATGGAGAACTGGGAGCCTTGTTATGCTGATGGGCGGGATGTAAATTGCCAACAGCCACTCGGGAGAAGTGTATGGTGTTTCCTGAAACATCTAAAAAACAAAGCAACAGAGCCTAGGGCACTTCCACTTATGGTCCTATAGCTTAGGGAAATGAAAATCAAAAAGACACAGCCACCCCAAAGTTTGGGACGGCTCTGTTTACAAGAACCTCGTTTACGGTACAAGTTCAATGTCGCAGAAAGTGAAAAATGGATAAAGAAGTTGTGGTACTTACGTACAATGCAATATCACTCAGCAATGACATCTATGTCATCAGGCCCGTAGCAGCATAATGAGTGGATTCAGGTATGATGATTCTAACTGAAATAAGTCACACAGAAAAAGAAACATCATAAGATATCACTAATACACGGAATGTAAACTTGGCTACACAGGAACTGGATTACAAAACAGAACAGGGTCTCAAATTTAGAAAACAAACTTATGCTTGCTTAAGGGGAAAGGTGAGTTGGGGTGCTGCATAAAACCAGAGATTGAAATGAGCACAGATAAAGTTCCTTAAGCCAAATATGGAATAGACAAGAGCTACTCCTTGCTCAACGAAATGGACTCAACACCCCATATTAAACGCCTAAGAATGTACCTGACTAGTAAGTATCTTAAAACCTATGGATTGCTATGTCTCCGAAAGAGAATCAAGTGTGCGTACAGGGGCATAAACGCAGCAGTGATAGGATTGGAGAGGTTCGGTGAGCAAATGAAGACCCTTTGAAGTCATATTGCATGGTACCCATTCCACGGGTCTCAACTCTCCAGGTTTAGGGGATTCTTCCTTCAGCTAAAACATGCATGTGGAACCCACAGTATGATCAACCGTGTGATCGGGAGACGTGTTCAAATATGTCTCCGTTCTCGTCCCCTGGTACTCGGGTGCAACATTCCAGACGCTTTACTAACACTCTCCCGACTTGGAGAGTCAGTGCCTTTAACCTCCTGTTTGGCCCAGTTTGCAATTTCTGCGGAAGATGAACAGGAATAGGGAGAACCAATGAGAGACTAGCTGGAGGTGTCTGGACGGGCAAATTTAACTCTCATTTCCCACCAGGAAGAGGAATTAACCAAAGGCTCAGCGTGCCGTGCCGGAACAAGATTAGGGCCTGAAGCAATCCTGCGGTGTTGTGGCCAGCTCACAGGAAAGCGACTTGAAGAAAGGAGCTCAGGGGCACTGTAATTCACAAACCTGCAGAGTTATAAATGACAGCTATCGTCCAAAAATATACTGAAATAAGGCTGCCAAGAGGAATTGAAAGCGGGGCAGAATTGCAGGAAACCGATTTCAGGAGGTAGACTGGAATTGCATTTAGAGCATAAGAAAAGAGGCAGAACGTCCACAATGATGCACTTGGCCAAAAAGTGTGTATGCGTTTTTTCCTGAATATATTCAGGAAAAAACGCATACGCCCTTTTTGGCCAACCAAGCAAGCTTGCAAAGGAAATCTGCACTACAATGAAGTCTCACTTCCCCCCGGTCAAAAGGGCCATCTGAAAAAAGTGTAAAATCCACAAAGGCAGGACAGGCCATGGAGAACTGGGAGCCTTGTTATGCTGATGGGCGGGATGTAAATTGCCAACAGCCACTTGGGAGAAGTGTATGGTGTTTCCTGAAACATCTAAAAAACAAAGCAACAGAGCCTAGGGCACTTCCACTTATGGTCCTATAGCTTAGGGAAATGAAAATCAAAAAGACACAGCCACCCCAAAGTTTGGGACGGCTCTGTTTACAAGAACCTCGTTTACGGTACAAGTTCAATATCGCAGAAAGTGAGAAATGGACAAAGAAGTTGTGGTACTTACGTACAATGCAATATCACCCAGCAATGACATCTATGTCATCAGGACCGTAGCAGCATAATGAGTGCATTCAGGTATGATGATTCTAACTGAAATAAGTCACACAGAAAAAGAAACATCATAAGATATCACTAATACACGGAATGTAAACTTGGCTACACAGGAACTGGATTACAAAACAGAACAGGGTCTCAAATTTAGAAAACCAACTTATGCTTGCTTAAGGGGAAAGGTGAGTTGGAGTGCTGCATAAAACCAGAGATTGAAATGAGCACAGATAAAGTTCCTTAAGCCAAATATGGAATAGACAAGAGCTACTCCTTACTCAACGAAATGGACTCAACACCCCATATTAAACGCCTAAGAATGTACCTGACTAGTAAGTATCGTAAAACCTATGGATTGCTATGTCTCCGAAAGAGAATCAAGCATGCATACAGGGGCATAAACGCAGCAGTGATAGGATTGGAGAGGTTCGGTGAGCAAATGAAGACCCTTTGAAGTCATATTGCATGGTACCCATTCCACGGGTCTCAACTCTCCAGGTTTAGGGGATTCTTCCTTCAGCTAAAACATGCATGTGGAACCCAGAGTATGATCAACCGTGTGATCGGGAGACGTGTTCAAATATGTCTCCGTTCTCGTCCCCTGGTACTCGGGTGCAACATTCCAGACGCTTTACTAACACTCTCCCGACTTGGAGAGTCAGTGCCTTTAACCTCCTGTTTGGCCCAGTTTGCAATTTCTGCGGAAGATGAACAGGAATAGGGAGAACCAATGAGAGACTAGCTGGAGGTGTCTGGACGGGCAAATTTAACTCTCATTTCCCACCAGGAAGAGGAATTAACCAAAGGCTCAGCGTGCCGTGCCGGAACCAGATTAGGGCCTGAAGCAATCCTGCAGTGTTGCGGCCAGCTCACAAGAAAGCAAGTTGAAGAAAGGAGCTCAGGGACACTGTAATTCACAAACCTGCAGAGTTATAAATGACAGCTATCGTCCAAAAATATACTGAAGTAAGGCTGCCAAGAGGACTTGAAAGCGGGGCAGAATTGCAGGAAACCGATTTCAGGAGGTAGATTGGAATTGCATTTAAAGCATAGGAAAAGAGGCAGAACGTCCACAATGATGCACTTGGCCAAAAAGGGCGTATGCGTTTTTTCCTGAATATATTCAGGAAAAAACGCATACGCCCTTTTTGGCCAACCAAGCAAGCTTGCAAAGGAAATCTGCACTACAATGAAGTCTCACTTCCCCCCGGTCAAAAGGGCCATCTGAAAAAAGTGTAAAATCCAGAAAGGCAGGACAGGCCATGGAGAACTGGGAGCCTTGTTATGCTGATGGGCCGGATGTATATTGCCAACAGCCACTCGGGAGAAGTGTATGGTGTTTCCTGAAACATTTAAAAAACAAAGCAACAGAGCCTAGGGCACTTCCACTTATGGTCCTATAGCTTAGGGAAATGAAAATCAAAAAGACACAGCCACCCCAAAGTTTGGGACGGCTCTGTTTACAAGAACCTCGTTTACGGTACAAGTTCAATGTCGCAGAAAGTGAAAAATGGATAAAGAAGTTGTGGTACTACGTACAATGCAATATCACTCAGCAATGACATCTATGTCATCAGGCCCATAGCAGCATAATGAGTGGATTCAGGTATGATGATTCTAACTGAAATGAGTCACACAGAAAAAGAAACATCATAAGATATCACTAATACACGGAATGTAAACTTGGCTACACAGGAACTGGATTACAAAACAGAACAGGGTCTCAAATTTAGAAAACCAACTTATGCTTGCTTAAGGGGAAAGGTGAGTTGGGGTGCTGCATAAAACCAGAGATTGAAATGAGCACAGATCAAGTTCCTTAAGCCAAATATGGAATAGACAAGAGCTACTCCTTGCTCAACGAAATGGACTCAACACCCCATATTAAACGCCTAAGAATGTACCTGACTAGTAAGTATCTTAAAACCTATGGATTGCTATGTCTCCGAAAGAGAATCAAGCGTGCATACAGGGGCATAAACGCAGCAGTCATAGGATTGGAGAGGTTCGGTGAGCAAATGAAGACCCTTTGAAGTCATATTGCATGGTACCCATTCCACGGGTCTCAACTCTCCAGGTTTAGGGGATTCTTCCTTCAGCTAAAACATGCATGTGGAACCCACAGTATGATCAACCGTGTGATCGGGAGACGGATTCAAATATGTCTCTGTTCTCGTCCCCTGGTACTCGGGTGCAACATTCCAGACGCTTTACTAACACTCTCCCGACTTGGAGAGTCAGTGCCTTTAACCTCCTGTTTGGCCCAGTTTGCAATTTCTGCGGAAGATGAACAGGAATAGGGAGAACCAATGAGAGACTAGCTGGAGGTGTCTGGACGGGCAAATTTAACTCTCATTTCCCACCAGGAAGAGGAATTAACCAAAGGCTCAGCGTGCCGTGCCGGAACCAGATTAGGGCCTGAAGCAATCCTGCAGTGTTGCGGCCAGCTCACAAGAAAGCAAGATGAAGAAAGGAGCTCAGCGACACTGTAATTCACAAACCTGCAGAGTTATAAATGACAGCTATCGTCCAAAAATATACTGAAGTAAGGCTGCCAAGAGGACTTGAAAACGGGGCAGAATTGCAGGAAACCGATTTCAGGAGGTAGACGGGAATTGCATTTAAAGCATAGGAAAAGAGGCAGAACGTCCACAATGATGCACTTGGCCAAAAAGGGCGTATGCGTTTTTTCCTGAATATATTCAGGAAAAAACGCATACGCCCTTTTTGGCCAACCAAGCAAGCTTGCAAAGGAAATCTGCACTACAATGAAGTCTCACTTCCCCCCGGTCAAAAGGGCCATCTGAAAAAAGTGTAAAATCCAGAAAGGCAGGACAGGCCATGGAGAACTGGGAGCCTTGTTATGCTGATGGGCGGGATGTAAATTGCCAACAGCCACTCGGGAGAAGTGTATGGTGTTTCCTGAAACATCTAAAAAACAAAGCAACAGAGCCTAGGGCACTTCCACTTATGGTCCTATAGCTTAGGGAAATGAAAATCAAAAAGACACAGCCACCCCAAAGTTTGGGACGGCTCTGTTTACAAGAACCTCGTTTACGGTACAAGTTCAATGTCGCAGAAAGTGAAAAATGGATAAAGAAGTTGTGGTACTTACGTACAATGCAATATCACTCAGCAATGACATCTATGTCATCAGGCCCGTAGCAGCATAATGAGTGGATTCAGGTATGATGATTCTAACTGAAATAAGTCACACAGAAAAAGAAACATCATAAGATATCACTAATACACGGAATGTAAACTTGGCTACACAGGAACTGGATTACAAAACAGAACAGGGTCTCAAATTTAGAAAACAAACTTATGCTTGCTTAAGGGGAAAGGTGAGTTGGGGTGCTGCATAAAACCAGAGATTGAAATGAGCACAGATAAAGTTCCTTAAGCCAAATATGGAATAGACAAGAGCTACTCCTTGCTCAACGAAATGGACTCAACACCCCATATTAAACGCCTAAGAATGTACCTGACTAGTAAGTATCTTAAAACCTATGGATTGCTATGTCTCCGAAAGAGAATCAAGTGTGCGTACAGGGGCATAAACGCAGCAGTGATAGGATTGGAGAGGTTCGGTGAGCAAATGAAGACCCTTTGAAGTCATATTGCATGGTACCCATTCCACGGGTCTCAACTCTCCAGGTTTAGGGGATTCTTCCTTCAGCTAAAACATGCATGTGGAACCCACAGTATGATCAACCGTGTGATCGGGAGACGTGTTCAAATATGTCTCCGTTCTCGTCCCCTGGTACTCGGGTGCAACATTCCAGACGCTTTACTAACACTCTCCCGACTTGGAGAGTCAGTGCCTTTAACCTCCTGTTTGGCCCAGTTTGCAATTTCTGCGGAAGATGAACAGGAATAGGGAGAACCAATGAGAGACTAGCTGGAGGTGTCTGGACGGGCAAATTTAACTCTCATTTCCCACCAGGAAGAGGAATTAACCAAAGGCTCAGCGTGCCGTGCCGGAACAAGATTAGGGCCTGAAGCAATCCTGCGGTGTTGTGGCCAGCTCACAGGAAAGCGACTTGAAGAAAGGAGCTCAGGGGCACTGTAATTCACAAACCTGCAGAGTTATAAATGACAGCTATCGTCCAAAAATATACTGAAATAAGGCTGCCAAGAGGAATTGAAAGCGGGGCAGAATTGCAGGAAACCGATTTCAGGAGGTAGACTGGAATTGCATTTAGAGCATAAGAAAAGAGGCAGAACGTCCACAATGATGCACTTGGCCAAAAAGTGTGTATGCGTTTTTTCCTGAATATATTCAGGAAAAAACGCATACGCCCTTTTTGGCCAACCAAGCAAGCTTGCAAAGGAAATCTGCACTACAATGAAGTCTCACTTCCCCCCGGTCAAAAGGGCCATCTGAAAAAAGTGTAAAATCCAGAAAGGCAGGACAGGCCATGGAGAACTGGGAGCCTTGTTATGCTGATGGGCGGGATGTAAATTGCCAACAGCCACTCGGGAGAAGTGTATGGTGTTTCCTGAAACATCTAAAAAACAAAGCAACAGAGCCTAGGGCACTTCCACTTATGGTCCTATAGCTTAGGGAAATGAAAATCAAAAAGACACAGCCACCCCAAAGTTTGGGATGGCTCTGTTTACAAGAACCTCGTTTACGGTACAAGTTCAATGTCGCAGAAAGTGAAAAATGGATAAAGAAGTTGTGGTACTTACGTACAATGCAATATCACTCAGCAATGACATCTATGTCATCAGGCCTGTAGCAGCATAATGAGTGCATTCAGGTATGATGATTCTAACTGAAATAAGTCACACAGAAAAAGAAACATCATAAGATATCACTAATACACGGAATGTAAACTTGGCTACACAGGAACTGGATTACAAAACAGAACAGGGTCTCAAATTTAGAAAACCAACTTATGCTTGCTTAAGGGGAAAGGTGAGTTGGGGTGCTGCATAAAACCAGAGATTGAAATGAGCACAGATAAAGTTCCTTAAGCCAAATATGGAATAGACAAGAGCTACTCCTTGCTCAACGAAATGGACTCAACACCCCATATTAAACGCCTAAGAATGTACCTGACTAGTAAGTATCTTAAAACCTATGGATTGCTATGTCTCCAAAAGAGAATCAAGTGTGCGTACAGGGGCATAAACGCAGCAGTGATAGGATTGGAGAGGTTCGGTGAGCAAATGAAGACCCTTTGAAGTCATATTGCATGGTACCCATTCCACGGGTCTCAACTCTCCAGGTTTAGGAGATTCTTCCTTCAGCTAAAACATGCATGTGGAACCCACAGTATGATCAACCGTGTGATCGGGAGACGTGTTCAAATATGTCTCCGTTCTCGTCCCCTGGTACTCGGGTGCAACATTCCAGATGCTTTACTAACACTCTCCCGACTTGGAGAGTCAGTGCCTTTAACCTCCTGTTTGGCCCAGTTTGCAATTTCTGCGGAAGACGAACAGGAATAGGGAGAACCAATGAGAGACTAGCTGGAGGTGTCTGGACGGGCAAATTTAACTCTCATTTCCCACCAGGAAGAGGAATTAACCAAAGGCTCAGCGTGCCGTGCCGGAACCAGATTAGGGCCTGAAGCAATCCTGCGGTGTTGTGGCCAGCTCACAGGAAAGCGACTTGAAGAAAGGAGCTCAGGGGCACTGTCATTCACAAACCTGCAGAGTTATAAAAGACAGCTATCGTCCAAAAATATACTGAAGTAAGGCTGCCAAGAGGACTTGAAAGCGGGGCAGAATTGCAGGAAACCGATTTCAGGAGGTAGACGGGAATTGCATTTAAAGCATAGGAAAAGAGGCAGAACGTCCACAATGATGCACTTGGCCAAAAAGGGCGTATGCGTTTTTTCCTGAATATATTCAGGAAAAAACGCATACGCCCTTTTTGGCCAACCAAGCAAGCTTGCAAAGGAAATCTGCACTACAATGAAGTCTCACTTCCCCCCGGTCAAAAGGGCCATCTGAAAAAAGTGTAAAATCCAGAAAGGCAGGACAGGCCATGGAGAACTGGGAGCCTTGTTATGCTGATGGGCGGGATGTAAATTGCCAACAGCCACTCGGGAGAAGTGTATGGTGTTTCCTGAAACATCTAAAAAACAAAGCAACAGAGCCTAGGGCACTTCCACTTATGGTCCTATAGCTTAGGGAAATGAAAATCAAAAAGACACAGCCACCCCAAAGTTTGGGATGGCTCTGTTTACAAGAACCTCGTTTACGGTACAAGTTCAATGTCGCTAAAGTGAAAAATGGATAAAGAAGTTGTGGTACTTACGTACAATGCAATATCACTCAGCAATGACATCTATGTCATCAGGCCCGTAGCAGCATAATGAGTGGATTCAGGTATGATGATTCTAACTGAAATAAGTCACACAGAAAAAGAAACATCATAAGATATCACTAATACACGGAATGTAAACTTGGCTACACAGGAACTGGATTACAAAACAGAACAGGGTCTCAAATTTAGAAAACCAACTTATGCTTGCTTAAGGGGAAAGGTGAGTTGGGGTGCTGCATAAAACCAGAGATTGAAATGAGCACAGATAAAGTTCCTTAAGCCAAATATGGAATAGACAAGAGCTACTCCTTGCTCAACGAAATGGACTCAACACCCCATATTAAACGCCTAAGAATGTACCTGACTAGTAAGTATCTTAAAACCTATGGATTGCTATGTCTCCGAAAGAGAATCAAGCATGCGTACAGGGGCATAAACGCAGCAGTGATAGGATTGGAGAGGTTCGGTGAGCAAATGAAGACCCTTTGAAGTCATATTGCATGGTACCCATTCCACAGGTCTCAACTCTCCAGGTTTAGGGGATTCTTCCTTCAGCTAAAACATGCATGTGGAACCCAGAGTATGATCAACCGTGGGATCGGGAGACGTGTTCAAATATGTCTCCGTTCTCGTCCCCTGGTACTCGGGTGCAACATTCCAGACGCTTTACTAACACTCTCCCGACTTGGAGAGTCAGAGCCTTTAACCTCCTGTTTGGCCCAGTTTGCAATTTCTGCGGAAGATGAACAGGAATAGGGAGAACCAATGAGAGACTAGCTGGAGGTGTCTGGACGGGCAAATTTAACTCTCATTTCCCACCAGGAAGAGGAATTAACCAAAGGCTCAGCGTGCCGTGCCAGAACCAGATTAGGGCCTGAAGCAATCCTGCAGTGTTGCGGCCAGCTCACAAGAAAGCAAGATGAAGAAAGGAGCTCAGCGGCACTGTAATTCACAAACCTGCAGAGTTATAAATGACAGCTATCGTCCAAAAATATACTGAAATAAGGCTGCCAAGAGGAATTGAAAGCGGGGCATTATTGCAGGAAACTGATTTCAGGAGGTAGACTGGAATTGCATTTAAAGCATAAGAAAAGAGGCAGAACGTCCACAATGATGCACTTGGCCAAAAAGGGCGTATGCGTTTTTTCCTGAATATATTCAGGAAAAAACGCATACGCCCTTTTTGGCCAACCAAGCAAGCTTGCAAAGGAAATCTGCACTATAATGAAGTCTCACATCCCCCCGGTCAAAAGGGCCATCTGAAAAAAGTGTAAAATCCAGAAAGGCAGGACAGGCCATGGAGAACTGGGAGCCTTGTTATGCTGATGGACGGGATGTAAATTGCCAACAGCCACTGGGGAGAAGTGTATGGTGTTTCCTGAAACATCTAAAAAACAAAGCAACAGAGCCTAGGGCACTTCCACTTATGGTCCTATAGCTTAGGGAAATGAAAATCAAAAAGACACAGCCACCCCAAAGTTTGGGACGGCTCTGTTTACAAGAACCTCGTTTACGGTACAAGTTCAATGTCGCAAAAAGTGAAAAATGGATAAAGAAGTTGTGGTACTTACGTACAATGCAATATCACTCAGCAATGACATCTATGTCATCAGGCCCGTAGCAGCATAATGAGTGCATTCAGGTATGATGATTCTAACTGAAATAAGTCACAGAGAAAAAGAAACATCATAAGATATCACTAATACACGGAATGTAAACTTGGCTACACAGGAACTGGATTACAAAACAGAACAGGGTCTCAAATTTAGAAAACCAACTTATGCTTGCTTAAGGGGAAAGGTGAGTTGGGGTGCTGCATAAAACCAGAGATTGAAATGAGCACAGATAAAGTTCCTTAAGCCAAATATGGAATAGACAAGAGCTACTCCTTGCTCAACGAAATGGACTCAACACCCCATATTAAACGCCTAAGAATGTACCTGACTAGTAAGTATCTTAAAACCTATGGATTGCTATGTCTCCGAAAGAAAATCAAGCGTGCGTACAGGGGCATAAACGCAGCAGTGATAGGATTGGAGAGGTTCGGTGAGCAAATGAAGACCCTTTGAAGTCATATTGCATGGTACCCATTCCACGGGTCTCAACTCTCCAGGTTTAGGGGATTCTTCCTTCAGCTAAAACATGCATGTGGAACCCACAGTATGATCAACCGTGTGATCGGGAGACGTGTTCAAATATGTCTCCGTTCTCGTCCCCTGGTACTCGGGTGCAACATTCCAGACGCTTTACTAACACTCTCCCGACTTGGAGAGTCAGTGCCTTTAACCTCCTGTTTGGCCCAGTTTGCAATTTCTGCGGAAGATGAACAGGAATAGGGAGAACCAATGAGAGACTAGCTGGAGGTGTCTGGACGGGCAAATTTAACTCTCATTTCCCACCAGGAAGAGGAATTAACCAAAGGCTCAGCGTGCCGTGCCGGAACCAGATTAGGGCCTGAAGCAATCCTGCAGTGTTGCGGCCAGCTCACAAGAAAGCAAGTTGAAGAAAGGAGCTCAGCGGCACTGTAATTCACAAACCTGCAGAGTTATAAATGACAGCTATCGTCCAAAAATATACTGAAATAAGGCTGCCAAGAGGAATTGAAAGCGGGGCAGAATTGCAGGAAACCGATTTCAGGAGGTAGATTGGAATTGCATTTAAAGCATAGGAAAAGAGGAAGAACGTCCACAATGATGCACTTGGCCAAAAAGGGCGTATGCGTTTTTTCCTGAATATATTCAGGAAAAAACGCATACGCCCTTTTTGGCCAACCAAGCAAGCTTGCAAAGGAAATCTGCACTACAATGAAGTCTCACTTCCCCCCAGTGAAAAGGGCCATCTGAAAAAAGTGTAAAATCCAGAAAGGCAAGACAGGCCATGGAGAACTGGGAGCATTGTTATGCTGATGGTTGGGAAGTAAATTGCCAACAGCCACTCGGGAGAAGTGTATGGTGTTTCCTGAAACATCTAAAAAACAAAGCAACAGAGCCTAGGGCACTTCCACTTATGGTCCTATAGCTTAGGGAAATGAAAATCAAAAAGACACAGCCACCCCAAAGTTTGCGACGGCTCTGTTTACAAGAACCTTGTTTACGGTACAAGTTCAATGTCGCAGAAAGTGAAAAATGGATAAAGAAGTTGTGGTACTTACGTACAATGCAATATCACTCAGCAATGACATCTATGTCATCAGGCCCGTAGCAGCATAATGAGTGGATTCAGGTATGATGATTCTAACTGAAATAAGTCACAGAGAAAAAGAAACATCATAAGATATCACTAATACACGGAATGTAAACTTGGCTACACAGGAACTGGATTACAAAACAGAACAGGGTCTCAAATTTAGAAAACCAACTTATGCTTGCTTAAGGGGAAAGGTGAGTTGGGGTGCTGCATAAAACCAGAGATCGAAATGAGCACAGATAAAGTTCCTTAAGCCAAATATGGAATAGACAAGAGCTACTCCTTGCTCAACGAAATGGACTCAACACCCCATATTAAACGCCTAAGAATGTACCTGACTAGTAAGTATCTTAAAACCTATGGATTGCTATGTCTCCGAAAGAGAATCAAGCGTGTGTACAGGGGCATAAACGCAGCAGTGATAGGATTGGAGAGGTTCGGTGAGCAAATGAAGACCCTTTGAAGTCGTATTGCATGGTACCCATTCCACGGGTCTCAACTCTCCAGGTTTAAGGGATTCTTCCTTCAGCTAAAACATGCATGTGGAACCCAGAGTATGATCAACCGTGTGATCGGGAGACGTGTTCAAATATGTCTCCGTTCTCGTCCCCTGGTACTCGGGTGCAACATTCCAGACGCTTTACTAACACTCTCCCGACTTGGAGAGTCAGTGCCTTTAACCTCCTGTTTGGCCCAGTTTGCAATTTCTGCGGAAGATGAACAGGAATAGGGAGAACCAATGAGAGACTAGCTGGAGGTGTCTGGACGGGCAAATTTAACTCTCATTTCCCACCAGGAAGAGGAATTAACCAAAGGCTCAGTGTGCCGTGCCGGAACCAGATTAGGGCCTGAAGCAATCCTGCGGTGTTGCGGCCAGCTCACAGGAAAGCGAGTTGAAGAAAGGAGCTCAGGGGCACTGTAATTCACAAAACTGCAGAGTTATAAATGACAGCTATCGTCCAAAAATGTACTGAAGTAAGGCTGCCAAGAGGACTTGAAAGCGGGGCAGAATTGCAGGAAACCGATTTCAGGAGGTAGACGGGAATTGCATTTAAAGCATAGGAAACGAGGCAGAACGTCCACAATGATGCACTTGGCCAAAAAGGGCGTATGCGTTTTTTCCTGAATATATTCAGGAAAAAACGCATACGCCCTTTTTGGCCAACCAAGCAAGCTTGCAAAGGAAATCTGCACTACAATGAAGTCTCACTTCCCCCCGGTCAAAAGGGCCATCTGAAAAAAGTGTAAAATCCAGAAAGGCAGGACAGGCCATGGAGAACTGGGAGCCTTGTTATGCTGATGGGCGGGATGTAAATTGCCAACAGCCACTCGGGAGAAGTGTATGGTGTTTCCTGAAACATCTAAAAAACAAAGCAACAGAGCCTAGGGCACTTCCACTTATGGTCCTATAGCTTAGGGAAATGAAAATCAAAAAGACACAGCCACCCCAAAGTTTGGGACGGCTCTGTTTACAAGAACCTCGTTTACGGTACAAGTTCAATATCGCAGAAAGTGAAAAATGGATGAAGAAGTTGTGGTACTTACGTACAATGCAATATCACTCAGCAATGACATCTATGTCATCAGGCCCGTAGCAGCATAATGAGTGGATTCAGGTATGATGATTCTAACTGAAATAAGTCACACAGAAAAAGAAACATCATAAGATATCATTAATACACGGAATGTAAACTTGGCTACACAGGAACTGGATTACAAAACAGAAAAGGGTCTCAAATTTAGAAAACCAACTTATGCTTGCTTAAGGGGAAAGGTGAGTTGGGGTGCTGCATAAAATCAGAGATTGAAATGAGCACAGATAAAGCTCCTTAAGCCAAATATGGAATAGACAAGAGCTACTCCTTGCTCAACGAAATGGACTCAACACCCCATATTAAACGCCTAAGAATGTACCTGACTAGTAAGTATCTTAAAACCTATGGATTGCTATGTCTCCGAAAGAGAATCAAGCGTGCGTACAGGGGCATAAACGCAGCAGTGATAGGATTGGAGAGGTTCGGTGAGCAAATGAAGACCCTTTGAAGTCATATTGCATGGTACCCATTCCACGGGTCTCAACTCTCCAGGTTTAAGGGATTCTTCCTTCAGCTAAAACATGCATGTGGAACCCAGAGTATGATCAACCGTGTGATCGGGAGACGTGTTCAAATATGTCTCCGTTCTCGTCCCCTGGTACTCGGGTGCAACATTCCAGACGCTTTACTAACACTCTCCCGACTTGGAGAGTCAGTGCCTTTAACCTCCTGTTTGGCCCAGTTTGCAATTTCTGCGGAAGATGAACAGGAATAGGGAGAACCAATGAGAGACTAGCTGGAGGTGTCTGGACGGGCAAATTTAACTCTCATTTCCCACCAGGAAGAGGAATTAACCAAAGGCTCAGTGTGCCGTGCCGGAACCAGATTAGGGCCTGAAGCAATCCTGCGGTGTTGCGGCCAGCTCACAGGAAAGCGAGTTGAAGAAAGGAGCTCAGGGGCACTGTAATTCACAAAACTGCAGAGTTATAAATGACAGCTATCGTCCAAAAATGTACTGAAGTAAGGCTGCCAAGAGGACTTGAAAGCGGGGCAGAATTGCAGGAAACCGATTTCAGGAGGTAGACGGGAATTGCATTTAAAGCATAGGAAAAGAGGCAGAACGTCCACAATGATGCACTTGGCCAAAAAGGGCGTATGCGTTTTTTCCTGAATATATTCAGGAAAAAACGCATACGCCCATTTTGGCCAACCAAGCAAGCTTGCAAAGGAAATCTGCACTACAATGAAGTCTCACTTCCCCCCGGTCAAAAGGGCCATCTGAAAAAAGTGTAAAATCCAGAAAGGCAAGACAGGCCACGGAGAACTGGGAGCCTTGTTATGCTGATGGGCGGGATGTAAATTGCCAACAGCCACTCGGGAGAAGTGTATGGTGTTTCCTGAAACATCTAAAAAACAAAGCAACAGAGCCTAGGGCACTTCCACTTATGGTCCTATAGCTTAGGGAAATGAAAATCAAAAAGACACAGCCACCCCAAAGTTTGGGACGGCTCTGTTTACAAGAACCTCGTTTACGGTACAAGTTCAATATCGCAGAAAGTGAAAAATGGATGAAGAATTTGTGGTACTTACGTACAATGCAATATCACTCAGCAATGACATCTATGTCATCAGGCCCGTAGCAGCATAATGAGTGGATTCAGGTATGATGATTCTAACTGAAATAAGTCACACAGAAAAAGAAACATCATAAGATATCACTAATACACGGAATGTAAACTTGGCTACACAGGAACTGGATTACAAAACAGAACAGGGTCTCAAATTTAGAAAACTAACTTATGCTTGCTTAAGGGGAAAGGTGAGTTGGGGTGCTGCATAAAACCAGAGATTGAAATGAGCACAGATAAAGTTCCTTAAGCCAAATATGGAATAGACAAGAGCTACTCCTTGCTCAACGAAATGGACTCAACACCCCATATTAAACGCCTAAGAATGTACCTGACTAGTAAGTATCTTAAAACCTATGGATTGCTATGTCTCCGAAAGAGAATCAAGCGTGTGTACAGGGGCATAAACGCAGCAGTGATAGGATTGGAGAGGTTCGGTGAGCAAATGAAGACCCTTTGAAGTCGTATTGCATGGTACCCATTCCACGGGTCTCAACTCTCCAGGTTTAAGGGATTCTTCCTTCAGCTAAAACATGCATGTGGAACCCAGAGTATGATCAACCGTGTGATCGGGAGACGTGTTCAAATATGTCTCCGTTCTCGTCCCCTGGTACTCGGGTGCAACATTCCAGACGCTTTACTAACACTCTCCCGACTTGGAGAGTCAGTGCCTTTAACCTCCTGTTTGGCCCAGTTTGCAATTTCTGCGGAAGATGAACAGGAATAGGGAGAACCAATGAGAGACTAGCTGGAGGTGTCTGGACGGGCAAATTTAACTCTCATTTCCCACCAGGAAGAGGAATTAACCAAAGGCTCAGTGTGCCGTGCCGGAACCAGATTAGGGCCTGAAGCAATCCTGCGGTGTTGCGGCCAGCTCACAGGAAAGCGAGTTGAAGAAAGGAGCTCAGGGGCACTGTAATTCACAAAACTGCAGAGTTATAAATGACAGCTATCGTCCAAAAATGTACTGAAGTAAGGCTGCCAAGAGGACTTGAAAGCGGGGCAGAATTGCAGGAAACCGATTTCAGGAGGTAGACGGGAATTGCATTTAAAGCATAGGAAACGAGGCAGAACGTCCACAATGATGCACTTGGCCAAAAAGGGCGTATGCGTTTTTTCCTGAATATATTCAGGAAAAAACGCATACGCCCTTTTTGGCCAACCAAGCAAGCTTGCAAAGGAAATCTGCACTACAATGAAGTCTCACTTCCCCCCGGTCAAAAGGGCCATCTGAAAAAAGTGTAAAATCCAGAAAGGCAGGACAGGCCATGGAGAACTGGGAGCCTTGTTATGCTGATGGGCGGGATGTAAATTGCCAACAGCCACTCGGGAGAAGTGTATGGTGTTTCCTGAAACATCTAAAAAACAAAGCAACAGAGCCTAGGGCACTTCCACTTATGGTCCTATAGCTTAGGGAAATGAAAATCAAAAAGACACAGCCACCCCAAAGTTTGGGACGGCTCTGTTTACAAGAACCTCGTTTACGGTACAAGTTCAATATCGCAGAAAGTGAAAAATGGATGAAGAAGTTGTGGTACTTACGTACAATGCAATATCACTCAGCAATGACATCTATGTCATCAGGCCCGTAGCAGCATAATGAGTGGATTCAGGTATGATGATTCTAACTGAAATAAGTCACACAGAAAAAGAAACATCATAAGATATCATTAATACACGGAATGTAAACTTGGCTACACAGGAACTGGATTACAAAACAGAAAAGGGTCTCAAATTTAGAAAACCAACTTATGCTTGCTTAAGGGGAAAGGTGAGTTGGGGTGCTGCATAAAATCAGAGATTGAAATGAGCACAGATAAAGCTCCTTAAGCCAAATATGGAATAGACAAGAGCTACTCCTTGCTCAACGAAATGGACTCAACACCCCATATTAAACGCCTAAGAATGTACCTGACTAGTAAGTATCTTAAAACCTATGGATTGCTATGTCTCCGAAAGAGAATCAAGCGTGCGTACAGGGGCATAAACGCAGCAGTGATAGGATTGGAGAGGTTCGGTGAGCAAATGAAGACCCTTTGAAGTCATATTGCATGGTACCCATTCCACGGGTCTCAACTCTCCAGGTTTAAGGGATTCTTCCTTCAGCTAAAACATGCATGTGGAACCCAGAGTATGATCAACCGTGTGATCGGGAGACGTGTTCAAATATGTCTCCGTTCTCGTCCCCTGGTACTCGGGTGCAACATTCCAGACGCTTTACTAACACTCTCCCGACTTGGAGAGTCAGTGCCTTTAACCTCCTGTTTGGCCCAGTTTGCAATTTCTGCGGAAGATGAACAGGAATAGGGAGAACCAATGAGAGACTAGCTGGAGGTGTCTGGACGGGCAAATTTAACTCTCATTTCCCACCAGGAAGAGGAATTAACCAAAGGCTCAGCGTGCCGTGCCGGAACCAGATTAGGGCCTGAAGCAATCCTGTGGTGTTGCGGCCAGCTCACAAGAAAGCGAGTTGAAGAAAGGAGCTCAGGGGCACTGTAATTCACAAACCTGCAGAGTTATAAATGACAGCTATCGTCCAAAAATATACTGAAGTAAGGCTGCCAAGAGGAGTTGAACGCGGGGCAGAATTGTAGGAAACTGATTTCAGGAGGTAGACGGGAATTGCATTTAAAGCATAGGAAAAGAGGCAGAACGTCCACAATGATGCACTTGGCCAAAAAGGGCGTATGCGTTTTTTCCTGAATATATTCAGGAAAAAACGCATACGCCCTTTTTGGCCAACCAAGCAAGCTTGCAAAGGAAATCTGCACTACAATGAAGTCTCACTTCCCCCCGGTCAAAAGGGCCATCTGAAAAAAGTGTAAAATCCAGAAAGGCAGGACAGGCCATGGAGAACTGGGAGCCTTGTTATGCTGATGGGCCGGATATAAATTGCCAACAGCCACTCGGGAGAAGTGTATGGTGTTTCCTGAAACATCTAAGAAACAAAGCAACAGAGCCTAGGGCACTTCCACTTATGGTCCTATAGCTTATGGAAATGAAAATCAAAAAGACACAGCCACCCCAAAGTTTGGGACGGCTCTGTTTACAAGAACCTCGTTTACGGTACAAGTTCAATGTCGCAGAAAGTGAAAAATGGATAAAGAAGTTGTGGTACTTACGTACAATGCAATATCACTCAGCAATGACATCTATGTCATCAGGCCCGTAGTAGCATAATGAGTGGATTCAGGTATGATGATTCTAACTGAAATAAGTCACACAGAAAAAGAAACATCATAAGATATCACTAATACACGGAATGTAAACTTGGCTACACAGTAACTGGATTACAAAACAGAACAGGGTCTCAAATTTAGAAAACCAACTTATGCTTGCTTAAGGGGAAAGGTGAGTTGGGGTGCTGCATAAAACCAGAGACTGAAATGAGCACAGATAAAGTTCCTTAAGCCAAATATGGAATAGACAAGAGCTACTCCTTGCTCAATGAAATGGACTCAACACCCCATATTAAACGCCTAAGAATGTACCTGACTAGTAAGTATCTTAAAACCTATGGATTGCTATGTCTCCAAAAGAGAATCAAACGTGTGTACCGGGGCATAAACGCAGCAGTGATAGGATTGGAGAGGTTCGGTGAGCAAATGAAGACCCTTTGAAGTCATATTGCATGGTACCCATTCCACGGGTCTCAACTCTCCAGGTTTAAGGGATTCGTCCTTCAGCTAAAACATGCATGTGGAACCCAGAGTATGATCAACCGTGTGATCGGGAGACGTGTTCAAATATGTCTCCGTTCTCGTCCCCTGGTACTCGGGTGCAACATTCCAGACGCTTTACTAACACTCTCCCGACTTGGAGAGTCAGTGCCTTTAACCTCCTGTTTGTCCCAGTTTGCAAATTCTGCGGAAGATGAACAGGAATAGGGAGAACCAATGAGAGACTAGCTGGAGGTGTCTGGACGGGCAAATTTAACTCTCATTTCCCACCAGGAAGAGGAATTAACCAAAGGCTCAGCGTGCCGTGCCGGAACCAGATTAGGGCCTGAAGCAATCCTGCGGTGTTGTGGCCAGCTCACAAGAAAGCAAGTTGAAGAAAGGAGCTCAGCGGCACTGTAATTCACAAACATGCAGAGTTATAAATGACAGCTATCGTCCAAAAATATACTGAAGTAAGGCTGCCAAGAGGACTTGAAAGCGGGGCAGAATTGCAGGAAACCGATTTCAGGAGGTAGACTAGAATTGCATTTAAAGCATAGGAAAAGAGGCAGAACGTCCACAATGATGCACTTGGCCAAAAAGGGCGTATGCGTTTTTTCCTGAATATATTCAGGAAAAAACGCATACGCCCTTTTTGGCCAACCAAGCAAGCTTGCAAAGGAAATCTGCACTACAATGAAGTCTCACTTCCCCCCGGTCAAAAGGGCCATCTGAAAAAAGTGTAAAATCCAGAAAGGCAGGACAGGCCATGGAAAACTGGGAGCCTTGTTATGCTGATGGGCGGGATGTAAATTGCCAACAGCCACTGGGGAGAAGTGTATGGTGTTTCCTGAAACATCTAAAAAACAAAGCAGCAGAGCCTAGGGCACTTCCACTTATGGTCCTATAGCTTAGGGAAATGAAAATCAAAAAGACACAGTCACCCCAAAGTTTGGGAGGGCTATGTTTACAACAACCTCGTTCACGGTAGAAGTTCAATATCGCAGAAAGTGAAAAATGGATGAAGAAGTTGTGGTACTTACGTACAATGCAATATCACTCAGCAATGACATCTATGTCATCAGGCCCGTAGCAGCATAATGAGTGGATTCAGGTATGATGATTCTAACTGAAATAAGTCACACAGAAAGAGAAACATCATAAGATATCACTAATACACGGAATGTAAACTTGGCTACACAGGAACTGGATTACAAAACAGAACAGGGTCTCAAATTTAGAAAACCAACTTATGCTTGCTTAAGGGGAAAGGTGAGTTGGGGTGCTGCATAAAACCAGAGATTGAAATGAGCACAGAGTAAGTGCCTTAAGCCAAATATGGAATAGACAAGAGCTACTCCTTGCTCAACGAAATGGATTCAACACCCCATATTAAACGCCTAAGAATGTACCTGACTAGTAAGTATCTTAAAACCTATGGATTGCTATGTCTCCGAAAGAGAATCAAGTGTGCGTACAGGGGCATAAACGCAGCAGTGATAGGATTGGAGAGGTTCGGTGAGCAAATGAAGACCCTTTGAAGTCATATTGCATGGTACCCATTCCACGGTTTTCAACTCTCAAGGTTAAAGGGATTCTTCCTTCAGGTAAAACATGCATGTGGAAACCAGAGTAAGATCAACTGTGTGATTGGGAGACGTGTTCAAATATGTCTCCGTTCTCGTCCCCTGGTACTCGGGTGCAACATTCCAGACGCTTTACTAACACTCTCCCGACTTGGAGAGTCAGTGCCTTTAACCTCCTGTTTGGCCCAGTTTGCAATTTCTGCGGAAGATGAACAGGAATAGGGAGAACCAATGAGAGACTAGCTGGAGGTGTCTGGACGGGCAAATTTAACTCTCATTTCCCACCAGGAAGAGGAATTAACCAAAGGCTCAGCGTGCCGTGCCGGAACCAGATTAGGGCCTGAAGCAATCCTGCAGTGTTGCGGCCAGCTTACAAGAAAGCGAGTTGAAGAAAGGAGCTCAGGGGCACTGTGATTCACAAACCTGCAGAGTTATAAATGACAGCCATTGTCCAAAAATATACTGAAGTAAGGCTGCCAAGAGGACTTGAAAGCAAGGCAGAATTGCAGGAACCCGATTTCAGGAGGTAGACTGGAATTGCATTTAAAGCATAGGAAAAGAGGCAGAACGTCCACAATGATGCACTGGGCCAAAAAGGGCGTATGCGTTTTTTCCTGAATATATTCAGGAAAAAACGCATACGCCCTTTTTGGCCAACCAAGCAAGCTTGCAAAGGAAATCTGCACTACAATGAAGTCTCACTTCCCCCCGGTCAAAAGGGCCATCTGAAAAAAGTGTAAAATCCAGAAAGGCAGGACAGGCCATGGAGAACTGGGAGCATTGTTATGCTGATGGTTGGGAAGTAAATTGCAAACAGCCACTGGGGAGAAGTGTATGGTGTTTCCTGAAACATCTAAAAAACAAAGCAACAGAGCCTAGGGCACTTCCACTTATGGTCCTATAGCTTAGGGAAATGAAAATCAACAAGACACAGCCACCCCAAAGTTTGGGACGGCTCTGTTTACAAGAACCTCATTTACGGTACAAGTTCAATGTCGCAGAAAGTGAAAAATGGATAAAGAAGTTGTGGTACTTACGTACAATGCAATATCACTCAGCAATGACATCTATGTCATCAGGCCCATAGTAGCATAATGAGTGGATTCAGGTATGATGATTCTAACTGAAATAAGTCACACAGAAAAAGAAACATCATAAGATATCACTAATACACGGAATGTAAACTTGGCTACACAGGAACTGGATTACAAAACAGAACAGGGTCTCAAATTTAGAAAACCAACTTATGCTTGCTTAAGGGGAAAGGTGAGTTGGGGTGCTGCATAAAACCAGAGACTGAAATGAGCACAGATAAAGTTCCTTAAGCCAAATATGGAATAGACAAGAGCTACTCCTTGCTCAATGAAATGGACTCAACACCCCATATTAAACGCCTAAGAATGTACCTGACTAGTAAGTATCTTAAAACCTATGGATTGCTATGTCTCCAAAAGAGAATCAAACGTGTGTACCGGGGCATAAACGCAGCAGTGATAGGATTGGAGAGGTTCGGTGAGCAAATGAAGACCCTTTGAAGTCATATTGCATGGTACCCATTCCACGGGTCTCAACTCTCCAGGTTTAAGGGATTCGTCCTTCAGCTAAAACATGCATGTGGAACCCAGAGTATGATCAACCGTGTGATCGGAAGACGTGTTCAAATATGTCTCCGTTCTCGTCCCCTGGTACTCGGGTGCAACATTCCAGACGCTTTACTAACACACTCCCGACTTGGAGAGTCAGTGCCTTTAACCTCCTGTTTGGCCCAGTTTGCAATTTCTGCGGAAGATGAACAGGAATAGGGAGAACCAATGAGAGACTAGCTGGAGGTGTCTGGACGGGCAAATTTAACTCTCATTTCCCACCAGGAAGAGGAATTAACCAAAGGCTCAGCGTGCCGTGCCGGAACCAGATTAGGGCCTGAAGCAATCCTGCAGTGTTGTGGCCAGCTCACAAGAAAGCAAGTTGAAGAAAGGAGCTCAGCGGCACTGTAATTCACAAACATGCAGAGTTATAAATGACAGCTATCGTCCAAAAATATACTGAAGTAAGGCTGCCAAGAGGATTTGAAAGCGGGGCAGAATTGCAGGAAACCGATTTCAGGAGGTAGACTGGAATTGCATTTAAAGCATAGGAAAAGAGGCAGAACGTCCACAATGATGCACTTGGCCAAAAAGGGCGTATGCGTTTTTTCCTGAATATATTCAGGAAAAAACGCATACGCCCTTTTTGGCCAACCAAGCAAGCTTGCAAAGGAAATCTGCACTACAATGAAGTCTCACTTCCCCCCGGTCAAAAAGGCCATCTGAAAAAAGTGTAAAATCCAGAAAGGCAGGACAGGCCATGGAGAACTGGGAGCCTTGTTATGCTGATGGGTGGGATGTAAATTGCCAACAGCCACTCGGGAGAAGTGTATGGTGTTTCCTGAAACATCTAAAAAACAAAGCAGCAGAGCCTAGGGCACTTCCACTTATGGTCCTATAGCTTAGGGAAATGAAAATCAAAAAGACACAGCCACCCCAAAGTTTGGGAGGGCTCTGTTTACAACAACCTCGTTCACGGTACAAGTTCAATATCGCAGAAAGTGAAAAATGGATGAAGAAGTTGTGGTACTTACGTACAATGCAATATCACTCAGCAATGACATCTATGTCATCAGGCCCGTAGCAGCATAATGAGTGGATTCAGGTATGATGATTCTAACTGAAATAAGTCACACAGAAAAAGAAACATCATAAAATATCACTAATACAAGGAATGTAAACTTGGCTACACAGGAACTAGATTACAAAACAGAACAGGGTCTCAAATTTAGAAAACCAACTTATGCTTGCTTAAGGGGAAAGGTGAGTTGGGGTGCTGCATAAAACCAGAGATTGAAATAAGCACAGAGTAAGTGCCTTAAGCCAAATATGGAATAGACAAGAGCTACTCCTTGCTCAACGAAATGGATTCAACACCCCATATTAAACGCCTAAGAATGTACCTGACTAGTAAGTATCTTAAAACCTATGGATTGTTATGTCTCCGAAAGAGAATCAAGCATGCATACAGGGGCATAAACGCAGCAGTGATAGGATTGGAGAGGTTCGGTGAGCAAATGAAGACCCTTTGAAGTCATATTGCATGGTACCCATTCCACGGTTTTCAACTCTCAAGGTTAAAGGGATTCTTCCTTCAGGTAAAACATGCATGTGGAAACCAGAGTAAGATCAACTGTGTGATTGGGAGACATGTTCAAATATGTCTCCGTTCTCGTCCCCTGGTACTCGGGTGCAACATTCCAGACGCTTTACTAACACTCTCCCGACTTGGAGAGTCAGTGCCTTTAACCTCCTGTTTGGCCCAGTTTGCAATTTCTGCGGAAGATGAACAGGAATAGGGAGAACCAATGAGAGACTAGCTGGAGGTGTCTGGACGGGCAAATTTAACTCTCATTTCCCACCAGGAAGAGGAATTAACCAAAGGCTCAGCGTGCCGTGCCGGAACCAGATTAGGGCCTGAAGCAATCCTGCGGTGTTGCGCCCAGCTCACAAGAAAGCGAGTTGAAGAAAGGAGCTCAGGGGCACTGTGATTCACAAACCTGCAGAGTTATAAATGACAGCCATTGTCCAAAAATATACTGAAGTAAGGCTGCCAAGAGGACTTGAAAGCAGGGCAGAATTGCAGGAAACCGATTTCAGGAGGTAGACGGGAATTGCATTTAAAGCATAGGAAAAGAGGCAGAACGTCCACAATGATGCACTTGGCCAAAAAGGGCGTATGCGTTTTTTCCTGAATATATTCAGGAAAAAACGCATACGCCCTTTTTGGCCAACCAAGCAAGCTTGCAAAGGAAATCTGCACTACAATGAAGTCTCACTTCCCCCCGGTCAAAAGGGCCATCTGAAAAAAGTGTAAAATCCAGAAAGGCAGGACAGGCCATGGAGAACTGGGAGCCTTGTTATGCTGATGGGCCGGATGTAAATTGCCAACAGCCACTCGGGAGAAGTGTATGGTGTTTCCTGAAACATCTAAGAAACAAAGCAACAGAGCCTAGGGCACTTCCACTTATGGTCCTATAGCTTATGGAAATGAAAATCAAAAAGACACAGCCACCCTAAAGTTTGGGACGGCTCTGTTTACAAGAACCTCGTTTACGGTACAAGTTCAATGTCGCAGAAAGTGAAAAATGGATAAAGAAGTTGTGGTAATTACGTACAATGCAATATCACTCAGCAATGACATCTATGTCATCAGGCCCGTAGTAGCATAATGAGTGGATTCAGGTATGATGATTCTAACTGAAATAAGTCACACAGAAAAAGAAACATCATAAGATATCACTAATACACGGAATGTAAACTTGGCTACACAGTAACTGGATTACAAAACAGAACAGGGTCTCAAATTTAGAAAACCAACTTATGCTTGCTTAAGGGGAAAGGTGAGTTGGGGTGCTGCATAAAACCAGAGACTGAAATGAGCACAGATAAAGTTCCTTAAGCCAAATATGGAATAGACAAGAGCTACTCCTTGCTCAATGAAATGGACTCAACACCCCATATTAAACGCCTAAGAATGTACCTGACTAGTAAGTATCTTAAAACCTATGGATTGCTATGTCTCCAAAAGAGAATCAAACGTGTGTACCGGGGCATAAACGCAGCAGTGATAGGATTGGAGAGGTTCGGTGAGCAAATGAAGACCCTTTGAAGTCATATTGCATGGTACCCATTCCACGGGTCTCAACTCTCCAGGTTTAAGGGATTCGTCCTTCAGCTAAAACATGCATGTGGAACCCAGAGTATGATCAACCGTGTGATCGGGAGACGTGTTCAAATATGTCTCCGTTCTCGTCCCCTGGTACTCGGGTGCAACATTCCAGACGCTTTACTAACACTCTCCCGACTTGGAGAGTCAGTGCCTTTAACCTCCTGTTTGTCCCAGTTTGCAAATTCTGCGGAAGATGAACAGGAATAGGGAGAACCAATGAGAGACTAGCTGGAGGTGTCTGGACGGGCAAATTTAACTCTCATTTCCCACCAGGAAGAGGAATTAACCAAAGGCTCAGCGTGCCGTGCCGGAACCAGATTAGGGCCTGAAGCAATCCTGCGGTGTTGTGGCCAGCTCACAAGAAAGCAAGTTGAAGAAAGGAGCTCAGCGGCACTGTAATTCACAAACATGCAGAGTTATAAATGACAGCTATCGTCCAAAAATATACTGAAGTAAGGCTGCCAAGAGGACTTGAAAGCGGGGCAGAATTGCAGGAAACCGATTTCAGGAGGTAGACTGGAATTGCATTTAAAGCATAGGAAAAGAGGCAGAACGTCCACAATGATGCACTTGGCCAAAAAGGGCGTATGCGTTTTTTCCTGAATATATTCAGGAAAAAACGCATACGCCCTTTTTGGCCAACCAAGCAAGCTTGCAAAGGAAATCTGCACTACAATGAAGTCTCACTTCCCCCCGGTCAAAAGGGCCATCTGAAAAAAGTGTAAAATCCAGAAAGGCAGGACAGGCCATGGAGAACTGGGAGCCTTGTTATGCTGATGGGCGGGATGTAAATTGCCAACAGCCACTCGGGAGAAGTGTATGGTGTTTCCTGAAACATCTAAAAAACAAAGCAGCAGAGCCTAGGGCACTTCCACTTATGGTCCTATAGCTTAGGGAAATGAAAATCAAAAAGACACAGTCACCCCAAAGTTTGGGAGGGCTCTGTTTACAACAACCTCGTTCACGGTACAAGTTCAATATCGCAGAAAGTGAAAAATGGATGAAGAAGTTGTGGTACTTACGTACAATGCAATATCACTCAGCAATGACATCTATGTCATCAGGCCCGTAGCAGCATAATGAGTGGATTCAGGTATGATGATTCTAACTGAAATAAGTCACACAGAAAAAGAAACATCATAAGATATCACTAATACACGGAATGTAAACTTGGCTACACAGGAACTGGATTACAAAACAGAACAGGGTCTCAAATTTAGAAAACCAACTTATGCTTGCTTAAGGGGAAAGGTGAGTTGGGGTGCTGCATAAAACCAGAGATTGAAATGAGCACAGAGTAAGTGCCTTAAGCCAAATATGGAATAGACAAGAGCTACTCCTTGCTCAACGAAATGGATTCAACACCCCATATTAAACGCCTAAGAATGTACCTGACTAGTAAGTATCTTAAAACCTATGGATTGCTATGTCTCCGAAAGAGAATCAAGTGTGCGTACAGGGGCATAAACGCAGCAGTGATAGGATTGGAGAGGTTCGGTGAGCAAATGAAGACCCTTTGAAGTCATATTGCATGGTACCCATTCCACGGTTTTCAACTCTCAAGGTTAAAGGGATTCTTCCTTCAGGTAAAACATGCATGTGGAAACCAGAGTAAGATCAACTGTGTGATTGGGAGACGTGTTCAAATATGTCTCCGTTCTCGTCCCCTGGTACTCGGGTGCAACATTCCAGATGCTTTACTAACACTCTCCCGACTTGGAGAGTCAGTGCCTTTAACCTCCTGTTTGGCCCAGTTTGCAATTTCTGCGGAAGATGAACAGGAATAGGGAGAACCAATGAGAGACTAGCTGGAGGTGTCTGGACGGGCAAATTTAACTCTCATTTCCCACCAGGAAGAGGAATTAACCAAAGGCTCAGCGTGCCGTGCCGGAACCAGATTAGGGCCTGAAGCAATCCTGCGGTGTTGCGGCCAGCTGACAAGAAAGCGAGTTGAAGAAAGGAGCTCAGGGGCACTGTGATTCACAAACCTGCAGAGTTATAAATGACAGCCATTGTCCAAAAATATACTGAAGTAAGGCTGCCAAGAGGACTTGAAAGCAGGGCAGAATTGCAGGAACCCGATTTCAGGAGGTAGACTGGAATTGCATTTAAAGCATAGGAAAAGAGGCAGAACGTCCACAATGATGCACTTGGCCAAAAAGGGCGTATGCGTTTTTTCCTGAATATATTCAGGAAAAAACGCATACGCCCTTTTTGGCCAACCAAGCAAGCTTGCAAAGGAAATCTGCACTACAATGAAGTCTCACTTCCCCCCGGTCAAAAGGGCCATCTGAAAAAAGTGTAAAATCCAGAAAGGCAGGACAGGCCATGGAGAACTGGGAGCATTGTTATGCTGATGGTTGGGAAGTAAATTGCCAACAGCCACTGGGGAGAAGTGTATGGTGTTTCCTGAAACATCTAAAAAACAAAGCAACAGAGCCTAGGGCACTTCCACTTATGGTCCTATAGCTTAGGGAAATGAAAATCAAAAAGACACAGCCACCCCAAAGTTTGGGACGGCTCTGTTTACAAGAACCTCGTTTACGGTACAAGTTCAATGTCGCAGAAAGTGAAAAATGGATAAAGAAGTTGTGGTACTTACGTACAATGCAATATCACTCAGCAATGACATCTATGTCATCAGGCCCGTAGTAGCATAATGAGTGGATTCAGGTATGATGATTCTAACTGAAATAAGTCACACAGAAAAAGAAACATCATAAGATATCACTAATACACGGAATGTAAACTTGGCTACACAGGAACTGGATTACAAAACAGAACAGGGTCTCAAATTTAGAAAACCAACTTATGCTTGCTTAAGGGGAAAGGTGAGTTGGGGTGCTGCATAAAACCAGAGACTGAAATGAGCACAGATAAAGTTCCTTAAGCCAAATATGGAATAGACAAGAGCTACTCCTTGCTCAATGAAATGGACTCAACACCCCATATTAAACGCCTAAGAATGTACCTGACTAGTAAGTATCTTAAAACCTATGGATTGCTATGTCTCCAAAAGAGAATCAAACGTGTGTACCGGGGCATAAACGCAGCAGTGATAGGATTGGAGAGGTTCGGTGAGCAAATGAAGACCCTTTGAAGTCATATTGCATGGTACCCATTCCACGGGTCTCAACTCTCCAGGTTTAAGGGATTCGTCCTTCAGCTAAAACATGCATGTGGAACCCAGAGTATGATCAACCGTGTGATCGGGAGACGTCTTCAAATATGTCTCCGTTCTCGTCCCCTGGTACTCGGGTGCAACATTCCAGACGCTTTACTAACACTCTCCCGACTTGGAGAGTCAGTGCCTTTAACCTCCTGTTTGTCCCAGTTTGCAAATTCTGCGGAAGATGAACAGGAATAGGGAGAACCAATGAGAGACTAGCTGGAGGTGTCTGGACGGGCAAATTTAACTCTCATTTCCCACCAGGAAGAGGAATTAACCAAAGGCTCAGCGTGCCGTGCCGGAACCAGATTAGGGCCTGAAGCAATCCTGCGGTGTTGCGGCCAGCTCACAAGAAAGCGAGTTGAAGAAAGGAGCTCAGGGGCACTGTAATTCACAAACCTGCAGAGTTATAAATGACAGCTATCGTCCAAAAATATACTGAAGTAAGGCTGCCAAGAGGACTTGAAAGTGGGGCAGAATTGCAGGAAACCGATTTCAGGAGGTAGATTGGAATTGCATTTAAAGCATAGGAAAAGAGGCAGAACGTCCACAATGATGCACTTGGCCAAAAAGGGCGTATGCGTTTTTTCCTGAATATATTCAGGAAAAAACGCATACGCCCTTTTTGGCCAACCAAGCAAGCTTGCAAAGGAAATCTGCACTACAATGAAGTCTCACTTCCCCCCGGTCAAAAGGGCCATCTGAAAAAAGTGTAAAATCCAGAAAGGCAGGACAGGCCATGGAGAACTGGGAGCCTTGTTATGCTGATGGGCGGGATGTAAATTGCCAACAGCCACTCGGGAGAAGTGTATGGTGTTTCCTGAAACATCTAAAAAACAAAGCAACAGAGCCTAGGGCACTTCCACTTATGGTGCTATATTTTAGGGAAATGAAAATAAAAAGACACAGCCACACCAAATTTTGGGACGGCTCTGTTTACAAGAACCTCGTTTACGGTACAAGTTCAATATCGCAGAAAGTGAAAAATGGATGAAGAAGTTGTGGTACTTACGTACAATGCAATATCACTCAGCAATGACATCTATGTCATCAGGCCCGTAGCAGCATAATGAGTGGATTCAGGTATGATGATTCTAACTGAAATAAGTCACAGAGAAAAAGAAACATCATAAGATATCACTAATACACGGAATGTAAACTTGGCTACACAGGAACTGGATTACAAAACAGAACAGGGTCTCAAATTTAGAAAACCAACTTATGCTTGCTTAAGGGGAAAGGTGAGTTGGGGTGCTGCATAAAACCAGAGATTGAAATGAGCACAGATAAAGCTCCTTAAGTCAAATATGGAATAGACAAGAGCTACTCCTTGCTCAACGAAATGGACTCAACACCCCATATTAAACGCCTAAGAATGTACCTGACTAGTAAGTATCTTAAAATCTATGGATTGCTATGTCTCCGAAAGAGAATCAAGCGTGCGTACAGGGGCATAAACGCAGCAGTGATAGGATTGGAGAGGTTCGGTGAGCAAATGAAGACCCTTTGAAGTCATATTGCATGGTACCCATTCCACGGGTCTCAACTCTCCAGGTTTAAGGGATTCTTCCTTCAGCTAAAACATGCATGTGGAACCCAGAGTATGATCAACCGTGTGATCGGGAGACGTCTTCAAATATGTCTCCGTTCTCGTCCCCTGGTACTCGGGTGCAACATTCCAGACGCTTTACTAACACTCTCCCGACTTGGAGAGTCAGTGCCTTTAACCTCCTGTTTGGCCCAGTTTGCAATTTCTGCGGAAGATGAACAGGAATAGGGAGAACCAATTAGAGACTAGCTGGAGGTGTCTGGACGGGCAAATTTAACTCTCATTTCCCACCAGGAAGAGGAATTAACCAAAGGCTCAGCGTGCCGTGCCAGAACAAGATTAGGGCCTGAAGCAATCCTGCGGTGTTGCGGCCAGCTCACAGGAAAGCGAGTTGAAGAAAGGAGCTCAGGGGCACTGTAATTCACAAACCTGCAGAGTTATAAATGACAGCTATCGTCCAAAAATATACTGAAGTAAGGCTGCCAAGAGGACTTGAAAGCGAGGCAGAATTGCAGGAAATCTATTTCAGGCGGTAGACGGGATTTGCATTTAAAACATAGGAAAAGAGGCAGAACGTCCACAATGATGCACTTGGCCAAAAAGGGCGTATGCGTTTTTTCCTGAATATATTCAGGAAAAAACGCATACGCCCTTTTTGGCCAACCAAGCAAGCTTGCAAAGGAAATCTGCACTACAATGAAGTCTCACTTCCCCCCGGTCAAAAGGGCCATCTGAAAAAAGTGTAAAATCCAGAAAGGCAGGACAGGCCATGGAGAACTGGGAGCCTTGTTATGCTGATGGGCGGGATGTAAATTGCCAACAGCCACTAGGGAGAAGTGTATGGTGTTTCCTGAAACATCTAAAAAACAAAGCAACAGAGCCTAGGGCACTTCCACTTATGGTCCTATAGCTTAGGGAAATGAAAATCAAAAAGACACAGCCACCCCAAAGTTTGGGACGGCTCTGTTTACAAGAACCTTGTTTACGGTACAAGTTCAATATCACAGAAAGTGAAAAATGGATAAAGAATTTGTGGTACTTACGTACAATGCAATATCACTCAGCAATGACATCTATGTCATCAGGCCCGTAGCAGCATAATGAGTGGATTCAGGTATGATGATTCTAACTGAAATAAATCACACAGAAAAAGAAACATCATAAGATATCACTAATACACGGAATGTAAACTTGGCTACACAGGAACTGGATTACAAAACAGAACAGGGTCTCAAATTTAGAAAACCAACCTATGCTTGCTTAAGGGGAAAGGTGAGTTGGGGTGCTGCATAAAACCAGAGATTGAAATGAGCACAGATAAAGTTCCTTAAGCCAAATATGGAATAGACAAGAGCTACTCCTTGCTCAACGAAATGGACTCAACACCCCATATTAAACGCCTAAGAATGTACCTGACTAGTAAGTATCTTAAAATCTATGGATTGCTATGTCTCCGAAAGAGAATCAAGCGTGTGTACAGGGGCATAAACGCAGCAGTGATAGGATTGGAGAGGTTCGGTGAGCAAATGAAGACCCTTTGAAGTCATATTGCATGGTACCCATTCCACGGGTCTCAACTCTCCAGGTTTAGGGGATTCTTCCTTCAGCTAAAACATGCATGTGGAACCCAGAGTATGATCAACCATGTGATCGGGAGACGTGTTCAAATATGTCTCCATTCTCGTCCCCTGGTACTCGGGTTCAACATTCCAGACGCTTTACTAACACTCTCCCGACTTGGAGAGTCAGTGCCTTTAACCTCCTGTTTGGCCCAGTTTGCAATTTCTGCGGAAGATGAACAGGAATAGGGAGAACCAATGAGAGACTAGCTGGAGGTGTCTGGACGGGCAAATTTAACTCTCATTTCCCACCAGGAAGAGGAATTAACCAAAGGCTCAGCGTGCCGTGCCAGAACCAGATTAGGGCCTGAAGCAATCCTGCGGTGTTGCGGCCAGCTAACAAGAAAGCGAGTTGAAGAAAGGAGCTCAGGGGCACTGTGATTCACAAACCTGCAGAGTTATAAATGACAGCTATCGTCCAAAAATGTACTGAAGTAAGGCTGCCAAGAGGACTTGAAAGCGGGGCAGAATTGCAGGAAACCGATTTCAGGAGGTAGACTGGAATTGCATTTAAAGCATAGGAAAAGAGGCAGAACGTCCACAATGATGCACTTGGCCAAAAAGGGCGTATGCGTTTTTTCCTGAATATATTCAGGAAAAAACGCATACGCCCTTTTTGGCCAACCAAGCAAGCTTGCAAAGGAAATCTGCACTACAATGAAGTCTCACTTCCCCCCGGTCAAAAGGGCCATCTGAAAAAAGTGTAAAATCCAGAAAGGCAGGACAGGCCATGGAGAACTGGGAGCCTTGTTATGCTGATGGGCGGGATGTAAATTGCCAACAGCCACTCGGGAGAAGTGTATGGTGTTTCCTGAAACATCTAAAAAACAAAGCAACAAAGCCTAGGGCACTTCCACTTATGGTCCTATAGCTTAGGGAAATGAAAATCAAAAAGACACAGCCACCCCAAAGTTTGGGACGGCTCTCTTTACAAGAACCTCGTTTACGGTACAAGTTCAATATCGCAGAAAGTGAAAAATGGATGAAGAAGTTGTGGTACTTACGTACAATGCAATATCACTCAGCAATGACATCTATGTCATCAGGCCCGTAGCAGCATAATGAGTGGATTCAGGTATGATGATTCTAACTGAAATAAGTCACACAGAAAAAGAAACATCATAAGATATCACTAATACACGGAATGTAAACCTGGCTACACAGGAACTGGATTACAAAACAGAACAGGGTCTCAAATTTAGAAAACCAACTTATGCTTGCTTAAGGGGAAAGGAGGGTTGGGGTGCTGCATAAAACCAGAGATTGAAATGAGCACAGATAAAGTTCCTTAAGCCAAATATGGAATAGACAAGAGCTACTCCTTGCTCAAAAAAATGGACTCAACACCCCATAGTAAACGCCTAAGCATGTACCTGACTAGTAAGTATCTTAAAACCTATGGATTGCTATGTCTCTGAAAGAGAATCAAGCGTGTGTACAGGGGCATAAACGCAGCAGTGATAGAATTGGAGAGGTTCGGTGAGCAAATGAAGACCCTTTGAAGTCATATTGCATGGTACCCATTCCACGGTTTTCAACTCTCAAGGTTAAAGGGATTCTTCCTTCAGCTAAAACATGCATGTGGAACCCATAGTATGATCAACCGTGTGATCGGGAGACGTGTTCAAATATGTCTCCGTTCTCATCCCCTGGTACTCGGGTGCAACATTCCAGACGCTTTACTAACACTCTCCCGACTTGGAGAGTCAGTGCCTTTAACCTCCTGTTTGGCCCAGTTTGCAATTTCTGCGGAAGATGAACAACAATAGGGAGAACCAATGAGAGACTAGCTGGAGGTGTCTGGACGGGCAAATTTAACTCTCATTTCCCACCAGGAAGAGGAATTAACCAAAGGCTCAGCGTGCCGTGCCGGAACCAGATTAGGGCCTGAAGCAATCCTGCGGTGTTGCGGCCAGCTCACAAGAAAGCGAGTTGAAGAAAGGAGCTCAGGGGCACTGTAATTCACAAACCTGCAGAGTTATAAATGACAGCTATCGTCCAAAAATATACTGAAGTAAGACTGCCAAGAGGACTTGAAAGTGGGGCAGAATTGCAGGAAACCGATTTCAGGAGGTAGATTGGAATTGCATTTAAAGCATAGGAAAAGAGGCAGAACGTCCACAATGATGCACTTGGCCAAAAAGGGCGTATGCGTTTTTTCCTGAATATATTCAGGAAAAAACGCATACGCCCTTTTTGGCCAACCAAGCAAGCTTGCAAAGGAAATCTGCACTACAATGAAGTCTCACTTCCCCCCGGTCAAAAGGGCCATCTGAAAAAAGTGTAAAATCCAGAAAGGCAGGACAGGCCATGGAGAACTGGGAGCCTTGTTATGCTGATGGGCGGGATGTAAATTGCCAACAGCCACTCGGGAGAAGTGTATGGTGTTTCCTGAAACATCTAAAAAACAAAGCAACAGAGCCTAGGGCACTTCCACTTATGGTGCTATATTTTAGGGAAATGAAAATAAAAAGACACAGCCACCCCAAAGTTTGGGACGGCTCTGTTTACAAGAACCTCGTTTACGGTACAAGTTCAATATCGCAGAAAGTGAAAAATGGATGAAGAAGTTGTGGTACTTACGTACAATGCAATATCACTCAGCAATGACATCTATGTCATCAGGCCCGTAGCAGCATAATGAGTGGATTCAGGTATGATGATTCTAACTGAAATAAGTCACAGAGAAAAAGAAACATCATAAGATATCACTAATACACGGAATGTAAACTTGGCTACACAGGAACTGGATTACAAAACAGAACAGGGTCTCAAATTTAGAAAACCAACTTATGCTTGCTTAAGGGGAAAGGTGAGTTGGGGTGCTGCATAAAACCAGAGATTGAAATGAGCACAGATAAAGCTCCTTAAGTCAAATATGGAATAGACAAGAGCTACTCCTTGCTCAACGAAATGGACTCAACACCCCATATTAAACGCCTAAGAATGTACCTGACTAGTAAGTATCTTAAAATCTATGGATTGCTATGTCTCCGAAAGAGAATCAAGCGTGCGTACAGGGGCATAAACGCAGCAGTGATAGGATTGGAGAGGTTCGGTGAGCAAATGAAGACCCTTTGAAGTCATATTGCATGGTACCCATTCCACGGGTCTCAACTCTCCAGGTTTAAGGGATTCTTCCTTCAGCTAAAACATGCATGTGGAACCCAGAGTATGATCAACCGTGTGATCGGGAGACGTCTTCAAATATGTCTCCGTTCTCGTCCCCTGGTACTCGGGTGCAACATTCCAGACGCTTTACTAACACTCTCCCGACTTGGAGAGTCAGTGCCTTTAACCTCCTGTTTGGCCCAGTTTGCAATTTCTGCGGAAGATGAACAGGAATAGGGAGAACCAATGAGAGACTAGCTGGAGGTGTCTGGACGGGCAAATTTAACTCTCATTTCCCACCAGGAAGAGGAATTAACCAAAGGCTCAGCGTGCCGTGCCAGAACAAGATTAGGGCCTGAAGCAATCCTGCGGTGTTGCGGCCAGCTCACAGGAAAGCGAGTTGAAGAAAGGAGCTCAGGGGCACTGTAATTCACAAACCTGCAGAGTTATAAATGACAGCTATCGTCCAAAAATATACTGAAGTAAGGCTGCCAAGAGGACTTGAAAGCGGGGCAGAATTGCAGGAAACCGATTTCAGGAGGTAGACGGGAATTGCATTTAAAGCATAGGAAAAGAGGCAGAACGTCCACAATGATGCACTTGGCCAAAAAGGGCGTATGCGTTTTTTCCTGAATATATTCAGGAAAAAACGCATACGCCCTTTTTGGCCAACCAAGCAAGCTTGCAAAGGAAATCTGCACTACAATGAAGTCTCACTTCCCCCCGGTCAAAAGGGCCATCTGAAAAAAGTGTAAAATCCAGAAAGGCAGGACAGGCCATGGAGAACTGGGAGCCTTGTTATGCTGATGGGCGGGATGTAAATTGCCAACAGCCACTCGGGAGAAGTGTATGGTGTTTCCTGAAACATCTAAAAAACAAAGCAACAGAGCCTAGGGCACTTCCACTTATGGTCCTATAGCTTAGGGAAATGAAAATCAAAAAGACACAGCCACCCCAAAGTTTGGGACGGCTCTGTTTACAAGAACCTTGTTTACGGTACAAGTTCAATATCACAGAAAGTGAAAAATGGATAAAGAATTTGTGGTACTTACGTACAATGCAATATCACTCAGCAATGACATCTATGTCATCAGGCCCGTAGCAGCATAATGAGTGGATTCAGGTATGATGATTCTAACTGAAATAAGTCACACAGAAAAAGAAACATCATAAGATATCACTAATACACGGAATGTAAACTTGGCTACACAGGAACTGGATTACAAAACAGAACAGGGTCTCAAATTTAGAAAACCAACTTATGCTTGCTTAAGGGGAAAGGTGAGTTGGGGTGCTGCATAAAACCAGAGATTGAAATGAGCACAGATAAAGTTCCTTAAGCCAAATATGGAATAGACAAGAGCTACTCCTTGCTCAACGAAATGGACTCAACACCCCATATTAAACGCCTAAGAATGTACCTGACTAGTAAGTATCTTAAAACCTATGGATTGCTATGTCTCCGAAAGAGAATCAAGCGTGTGTACAGGGGCATAAACGCAGCAGTGATAGGATTGGAGAGGTTCGGTGAGCAAATGAAGACCCTTTGAAGTCATATTGCATGGTACCCATTCCACGGGTCTCAACTCTCCAGGTTTAGGGGATTCTTCCTTCAGCTAAAACATGCATGTGGAACCCAGAGTATGATCAACCATGTGATCGGGAGACGTGTTCAAATATGTCTCCATTCTCGTCCCCTGGTACTCGGGTTCAACATTCCAGACGCTTTACTAACACTCTCCCGACTTGGAGAGTCAGTGCCTTTAACCTCCTGTTTGGCCCAGTTTGCAATTTCTGCGGAAGATGAACAGGAATAGGGAGAACCAATGAGAGACTAGCTGGAGGTGTCTGGACGGGCAAATTTAACTCTCATTTCCCACCAGGAAGAGGAATTAACCAAAGGCTCAGCGTGCCGTGCCAGAACCAGATTAGGGCCTGAAGCAATCCTGCGGTGTTGCGGCCAGCTAACAAGAAAGCGAGTTGAAGAAAGGAGCTCAGGGGCACTGTGATTCACAAACCTGCAGAGTTATAAATGACAGCTATCGTCCAAAAATGTACTGAAGTAAGGCTGCCAAGAGGACTTGAAAGCGGGGCAGAATTGCAGGAAACCGATTTCAGGAGGTAGACTGGAATTGCATTTAAAGCATAGGAAAAGAGGCAGAACGTCCACAATGATGCACTTGGCCAAAAAGGGCGTATGCGTTTTTTCCTGAATATATTCAGGAAAAAACGCATACGCCCTTTTTGGCCAACCAAGCAAGCTTGCAAAGGAAATCTGCACTACAATGAAGTCACACTTCCCCCCGGTCAAAAGGGCCATCTGAAAAAAGTGTAAAATCCAGAAAGGCAGGACAGGCCATGGAGAACTGGGAGCCTTGTTATGCTGATGGGCGGGATGTAAATTGCCAACAGCCACTCGGGAGAAGTGTATGGTGTTTCCTGAAACATCTAAAAAACAAAGCAACAGAGCCTAGGGCACTTCCACTTATGGTCCTATAGCTTAGGGAAATGAAAATCAAAAAGACACAGCCACCCCAAAGTTTGGGACGGCTCTCTTTACAAGAACCTCGTTTACGGTACAAGTTCAATATCGCAGAAAGTGAAAAATGGATGAAGAAGTTGTGGTACTTACGTACAATGCAATATCACTCAGCAATGACATCTATGTCATCAGGCCCGTAGCAGCATAATGAGTGGATTCAGGTATGATGATTCTAACTGAAATAAGTCACACAGAAAAAGAAACATCATAAGATATCACTAATACACGGAATGTAAACCTGGCTACACAGGAACTGGATTACAAAACAGAACAGGGTCTCAAATTTAGAAAACCAACTTATGCTTGCTTAAGGGGAAAGGTGAGTTGGGGTGCTGCATAAAACCAGAGATTGAAATGAGCACAGATAAAGTTCCTTAAGCCAAATATGGAATAGACAAGAGCTACTCCTTGCTCAACGAAATGTACTCAACACCCCATATTAAACGCCTAAGAATGTACCTGACTAGTAAGTGTCTTAAAACCTATGGATTGCTATGTCTCCGAAAGAGAATCAAGCGTGCGTACAGGGGCATAAACACAGCAGTGATAGGATTGGAGAGGTTCGGTGAGCAAATGAAGACCCTTTGAAGTCATATTGCATGGTACCCATTCCACGGGTCTCAACTCTCCAGGTTTAGGGGATTCTTCCTTCATCTAAAACATGCATGTGGAACCCAGAGTATGATCAACCGTGTGATCGGGAGACGTGTTCAAATATGTCTCCGTTCTCGTCCCCTGGTACTCGGGTGCAACATTCCAGACGCTTTACTAACACTCTCCCGACTTGGAGAGTCAGTGCCTTTAACCTCCTGTTTGGCCCAGTTTGCAATTTCTGCGGAAGATGAACAGGAATAGGGAGAACCAATGAGAGACTAGCTGGAGGTGTCTGGACGGGCAAATTTAACTCTCATTTCCCACCAGGAAGAGGAATTAACCAAAGGCTCAGCGTGCCGTGCCGGAACCAGATTAGGGCCTGAAGCAATCCTGCGGTGTTGCGGCCAGCTCACAAGAAAGCGAGTTGAAGAAAGGAGCTCAGGGGCACTGTAATTCACAAACCTGCAGACTTATAAATGACAGCTATCGTCCAAAAATATACTGAAGTAAGGCTGCCAAGAGGACTTGAAAGTGGGGCAGAATTGCAGGAAACCGATTTCAGGAGGTAGATTGGAATTGCATTTAAAGCATAGGAAAAGAGGCAGAACGTCCACAATGATGCACTTGGCCAAAAAGGGCGTATGCGTTTTTTCCTGAATATATTCAGGAAAAAACGCATACGCCCTTTTTGGCCAACCAAGCAAGCTTGCAAAGGAAATCTGCACTACAATGAAGTCTCACTTCCCCCCGGTCAAAAGGGCCATCTGAAAAAAGTGTAAAATCCAGAAAGGCAGGACAGGCCATGGAGAACTGGGAGCCTTGTTATGCTGATGGGCGGGATGTAAATTGCCAACAGCCACTCGGGAGAAGTGTATGGTGTTTCCTGAAACATCTAAAAAACAAAGCAACAGAGCCTAGGGCACTTCCACTTATGGTGCTATATTTTAGGGAAATGAAAATAAAAAGACACAGCCACCCCAAATTTTGGGACGGCTCTGTTTACAAGAACCTCGTTTACGGTACAAGTTCAATATCGCAGAAAGTGAAAAATGGATGAAGAAGTTGTGGTACTTACGTACAATGCAATATCACTCAGCAATGACATCTATGTCATCAGGCCCGTAGCAGCATAATGAGTGGATTCAGGTATGATGATTCTAACTGAAATAAGTCACAGAGAAAAAGAAACATCATAAGATATCACTAATACACGGAATGTAAACTTGGCTACACAGGAACTGGATTACAAAACAGAACAGGGTCTCAAATTTAGAAAACCAACTTATGCTTGCTTAAGGGGAAAGGTGAGTTGGGGTGCTGCATAAAACCAGAGATTGAAATGAGCACAGATAAAGCTCCTTAAGTCAAATATGGAATAGACAAGAGCTACTCCTTGCTCAACGAAATGGACTCAACACCCCATATTAAACGCCTAAGAATGTACCTGACTAGTAAGTATCTTAAAATCTATGGATTGCTATGTCTCCGAAAGAGAATCAAGCGTGCGTACAGGGGCATAAACGCAGCAGTGATAGGATTGGAGAGGTTCGGTGAGCAAATGAAGACCCTTTGAAGTCATATTGCATGGTACCCATTCCACGGGTCTCAACTCTCCAGGTTTAAGGGATTCTTCCTTCAGCTAAAACATGCATGTGGAACCCAGAGTATGATCAACCGTGTGATCGGGAGACGTCTTCAAATATGTCTCCGTTCTCGTCCCCTGGTACTCGGGTGCAACATTCCAGACGCTTTACTAACACTCTCCCGACTTGGAGAGTCAGTGCCTTTAACCTCCTGTTTGGCCCAGTTTGCAATTTCTGCGGAAGATGAACAGGAATAGGGAGAACCAATGAGAGACTAGCTGGAGGTGTCTGGACGGGCAAATTTAACTCTCATTTCCCACCAGGAAGAGGAATTAACCAAAGGCTCAGCGTGCCGTGCCAGAACAAGATTAGGGCCTGAAGCAATCCTGCGGTGTTGCGGCCAGCTCACAGGAAAGCGAGTTGAAGAAAGGAGCTCAGGGGCACTGTAATTCACAAACCTGCAGAGTTATAAATGACAGCTATCGTCCAAAAATATACTGAAGTAAGGCTGCCAAGAGGACTTGAAAGCGGGGCAGAATTGCAGGAAACCGATTTCAGGAGGTAGACGGGAATTGCATTTAAAGCATAGGAAAAGAGGCAGAACGTCCACAATGATGCACTTGGCCAAAAAGGGCGTATGCGTTTTTTCCTGAATATATTCAGGAAAAAACGCATACGCCCTTTTTGGCCAACCAAGCAAGCTTGCAAAGGAAATCTGCACTACAATGAAGTCTCACTTCCCCCCGGTCAAAAGGGCCATCTGAAAAAAGTGTAAAATCCAGAAAGGCAGGACAGGCCATGGAGAACTGGGAGCCTTGTTATGCTGATGGGCGGGATGTAAATTGCCAACAGCCACTCGGGAGAAGTGTATGGTGTTTCCTGAAACATCTAAAAAACAAAGCAACAGAGCCCAGGGCACTTCCACTTATGGTCCTATAGCTTAGGGAAATGAAAATCAAAAAGACACAGCCACCCCAAAGTTTGGGACGGCTCTGTTTACAAGAACCTTGTTTACGGTACAAGTTCAATATCGCAGAAAGTGAAAAATGGATAAAGAATTTGTGGTACTTACGTACAATGCAATATCACTCAGCAATGACATCTATGTCATCAGGCCCGTAGCAGCATAATGAGTGGATTCAGGTATGATGATTCTAACTGAAATAAGTCACACAGAAAAAGAAACATCATAAGATATCACTAATACACGGAATGTAAACTTGGCTACACAGGAACTGGATTACAAAACAGAACAGGGTCTCAAATTTAGAAAACCAACTTATGCTTGCTTAAGGGGAAAGGTGAGTTGGGGTGCTGCATAAAACCAGAGATTGAAATGAGCACAGATAAAGTTCCTTAAGCCAAATATGGAATAGACAAGAGCTACTCCTTGCTCAACGAAATGGACTCAACACCCCATATTAAACGCCTAAGAATGTACCTGACTAGTAAGTATCTTAAAACCTATGGATTGCTATGTCTCCGAAAGAGAATCAAGCGTGTGTACAGGGGCATAAACGCAGCAGTGATAGGATTGGAGAGGTTCGGTGAGCAAATGAAGACCCTTTGAAGTCATATTGCATGGTACCCATTCCACGGGTCTCAACTCTCCAGGTTTAGGGGATTCTTCCTTCAGCTAAAACATGCATGTGGAACTCAGAGTATGATCAACCATGTGATCGGGAGACGTGTTCAAATATGTCTCCATTCTCGTCCCCTGGTACTCGGGTTCAACATTCCAGACGCTTTACTAACACTCTCCCGACTTGGAGAGTCAGTGCCTTTAACCTCCTGTTTGGCCCAGTTTGCAATTTCTGCGGAAGATGAACAGGAATAGGGAGAACCAATGAGAGACTAGCTGGAGGTGTCTGGACGGGCAAATTTAACTCTCATTTCCCACCAGGAAGAGGAATTAACCAAAGGCTCAGCGTGCCGTGCCAGAACCAGATTAGGGCCTGAAGCAATCCTGCGGTGTTGCGGCCAGCTAACAAGAAAGCGAGTTGAAGAAAGGAGCTCAGGGGCACTGTGATTCACAAACCTGCAGAGTTATAAATGACAGCTATCGTCCAAAAATGTACTGAAGTAAGGCTGCCAAGAGGACTTGAAAGCGGGGCAGAATTGCAGGAAACCGATTTCAGGAGGTAGACTGGAATTGCATTTAAAGCATAGGAAAAGAGGCAGAACGTCCACAATGATGCACTTGGCCAAAAAGGGCGTATGCGTTTTTTCCTGAATATATTCAGGAAAAAACGCATACGCCCTTTTTGGCCAACCAAGCAAGCTTGCAAAGGAAATCTGCACTACAATGAAGTCTCACTTCCCCCCGGTCAAAAGGGCCATCTGAAAAAAGTGTAAAATCCAGAAAGGCAGGACAGGCCATGGAGAACTGGGAGCCTTGTTATGCTGATGGGCGGGATGTAAATTGCCAACAGCCACTCGGGAGAAGTGTATGGTGTTTCCTGAAACATCTAAAAAACAAAGCAACAGAGCCTAGGGCACTTCCACTTATGGTCCTATAGCTTAGGGAAATGAAAATCAAAAAGACACAGCCACCCCAAAGTTTGGGACGGCTCTCTTTACAAGAACCTCGTTTACGGTACAAGTTCAATATCGCAGAAAGTGAAAAATGGATGAAGAAGTTGTGGTACTTACGTACAATGCAATATCACTCAGCAATGACATCTATGTCATCAGGCCCGTAGCAGCATAATGAGTGGATTCAGGTATGATGATTCTAACTGAAATAAGTCACACAGAAAAAGAAACATCATAAGATATCACTAATACACGGAATGTAAACCTGGCTACACAGGAACTGGATTACAAAACAGAACAGGGTCTCAAATTTAGAAAACCAACTTATGCTTGCTTAAGGGGAAAGGTGAGTTGGGGTGCTGCATAAAACCAGAGATTGAAATGAGCACAGATAAAGTTCCTTAAGCCAAATATGGAATAGACAAGAGCTACTCCTTGCTCAACGAAATGTACTCAACACCCCATATTAAACGCCTAAGAATGTACCTGACTAGTAAGTGTCTTAAAACCTATGGATTGCTATGTCTCCGAAAGAGAATCAAGCGTGCGTACAGGGGCATAAACACAGCAGTGATAGGATTGGAGAGGTTCGGTGAGCAAATGAAGACCCTTTGAAGTCATATTGCATGGTACCCATTCCACGGGTCTCAACTCTCCAGGTTTAGGGGATTCTTCCTTCATCTAAAACATGCATGTGGAACCCAGAGTATGATCAACCGTGTGATCGGGAGACGTGTTCAAATATGTCTCCGTTCTCGTCCCCTGGTACTCGGGTGCAACATTCCAGACGCTTTACTAACACTCTCCCGACTTGGAGAGTCAGTGCCTTTAACCTCCTGTTTGGCCCAGTTTGCAATTTCTGCGGAAGATGAACAGGAATAGGGAGAACCAATGAGAGACTAGCTGGAGGTGTCTGGACGGGCAAATTTAACTCTCATTTCCCACCAGGAAGAGGAATTAACCAAAGGCTCAGCGTGCCGTGCCGGAACCAGATTAGGGCCTGAAGCAATCCTGCGGTGTTGCGGCCAGCTCACAAGAAAGCGAGTTGAAGAAAGGAGCTCAGGGGCACTGTAATTCACAAACCTGCAGACTTATAAATGACAGCTATCGTCCAAAAATATACTGAAGTAAGGCTGCCAAGAGGACTTGAAAGTGGGGCAGAATTGCAGGAAACCGATTTCAGGAGGTAGATTGGAATTGCATTTAAAGCATAGGAAAAGAGGCAGAACGTCCACAATGATGCACTTGGCCAAAAAGGGCGTATGCGTTTTTTCCTGAATATATTCAGGAAAAAACGCATACGCCCTTTTTGGCCAACCAAGCAAGCTTGCAAAGGAAATCTGCACTACAATGAAGTCTCACTTCCCCCCGGTCAAAAGGGCCATCTGAAAAAAGTGTAAAATCCAGAAAGGCAGGACAGGCCATGGAGAACTGGGAGCCTTGTTATGCTGATGGGCGGGATGTAAATTGCCAACAGCCACTCGGGAGAAGTGTATGGTGTTTCCTGAAACATCTAAAAAACAAAGCAACAGAGCCTAGGGCACTTCCACTTATGGTGCTATATTTTAGGGAAATGAAAATAAAAAGACACAGCCACCCCAAATTTTGGGACGGCTCTGTTTACAAGAACCTCGTTTACGGTACAAGTTCAATATCGCAGAAAGTGAAAAATGGATGAAGAAGTTGTGGTACTTACGTACAATGCAATATCACTCAGCAATGACATCTATGTCATCAGGCCCGTAGCAGCATAATGAGTGGATTCAGGTATGATGATTCTAACTGAAATAAGTCACAGAGAAAAAGAAACATCATAAGATATCACTAATACACGGAATGTAAACTTGGCTACACAGGAACTGGATTACAAAACAGAACAGGGTCTCAAATTTAGAAAACCAACTTATGCTTGCTTAAGGGGAAAGGTGAGTTGGGGTGCTGCATAAAACCAGAGATTGAAATGAGCACAGATAAAGCTCCTTAAGTCAAATATGGAATAGACAAGAGCTACTCCTTGCTCAACGAAATGGACTCAACACCCCATATTAAACGCCTAAGAATGTACCTGACTAGTAAGTATCTTAAAATCTATGGATTGCTATGTCTCCGAAAGAGAATCAAGCGTGCGTACAGGGGCATAAACGCAGCAGTGATAGGATTGGAGAGGTTCGGTGAGCAAATGAAGACCCTTTGAAGTCATATTGCATGGTACCCATTCCACGGGTCTCAACTCTCCAGGTTTAAGGGATTCTTCCTTCAGCTAAAACATGCATGTGGAACCCAGAGTATGATCAACCGTGTGATCGGGAGACGTCTTCAAATATGTCTCCGTTCTCGTCCCCTGGTACTCGGGTGCAACATTCCAGACGCTTTACTAACACTCTCCCGACTTGGAGAGTCAGTGCCTTTAACCTCCTGTTTGGCCCAGTTTGCAATTTCTGCGGAAGATGAACAGGAATAGGGAGAACCAATGAGAGACTAGCTGGAGGTGTCTGGACGGGCAAATTTAACTCTCATTTCCCACCAGGAAGAGGAATTAACCAAAGGCTCAGCGTGCCGTGCCAGAACAAGATTAGGGCCTGAAGCAATCCTGCGGTGTTGCGGCCAGCTCACAGGAAAGCGAGTTGAAGAAAGGAGCTCAGGGGCACTGTAATTCACAAACCTGCAGAGTTATAAATGACAGCTATCGTCCAAAAATATACTGAAGTAAGGCTGCCAAGAGGACTTGAAAGCGGGGCAGAATTGCAGGAAACCGATTTCAGGAGGTAGACGGGAATTGCATTTAAAGCATAGGAAAAGAGGCAGAACGTCCACAATGATGCACTTGGCCAAAAAGGGCGTATGCGTTTTTTCCTGAATATATTCAGGAAAAAACGCATACGCCCTTTTTGGCCAACCAAGCAAGCTTGCAAAGGAAATCTGCACTACAATGAAGTCTCACTTCCCCCCGGTCAAAAGGGCCATCTGAAAAAAGTGTAAAATCCAGAAAGGCAGGACAGGCCATGGAGAACTGGGAGCCTTGTTATGCTGATGGGCGGGATGTAAATTGCCAACAGCCACTCGGGAGAAGTGTATGGTGTTTCCTGAAACATCTAAAAAACAAAGCAACAGAGCCCAGGGCACTTCCACTTATGGTCCTATAGCTTAGGGAAATGAAAATCAAAAAGACACAGCCACCCCAAAGTTTGGGACGGCTCTGTTTACAAGAACCTTGTTTACGGTACAAGTTCAATATCGCAGAAAGTGAAAAATGGATAAAGAAATTGTGGTACTTACGTACAATGCAATATCACTCAGCAATGACATCTATGTCATCAGGCCCGTAGCAGCATAATGAGTGGATTCAGGTATGATGATTCTAACTGAAATAAGTCACACAGAAAAAGAAACATCATAAGATATCACTAATACACGGAATGTAAACTTGGCTACACAGGAACTGGATTACAAAACAGAACAGGGTCTCAAATTTAGAAAACCAACTTATGCTTGCTTAAGGGGAAAGGTGAGTTGGGGTGCTGCATAAAACCAGAGATTGAAATGAGCACAGATAAAGTTCCTTAAGCCAAATATGGAATAGACAAGAGCTACTCCTTGCTCAACGAAATGGACTCAACACCCCATATTAAACGCCTAAGAATGTACCTGACTAGTAAGTATCTTAAAACCTATGGATTGCTATGTCTCCGAAAGAGAATCAAGCGTGCGTACAGGGGTATAAACGCAGCAGTGATAGGATTGGAGAGGTTCGGTGAGCAAATGAAGACCCTTTGAAGTCATATTGCATGGTACCCATTCCACGGGTCTCAACTCTCCAGGTTTAAGGGATTCTTCCTTCAGCTAAAACATGCATGTGGAACCCAGAGTATGATGAACCGTGTGATCGGGAGACGTCTTCAAATATGTCTCCGTTCTCGTCCCCTGGTACTCGGGTGCAACTTTCCAGACGCTTTACTAACACTCTCCCGACTTGGAGAGTCAGTGCCTTTAACATCCTGTTTGGCCCAGTTTGCAATTTCTGCGGAAGATGAACAGGAATAGGGAGAACCAATGAGAGACTAGCTGGAGGTGTCTGGACGGGCAAATTTAACTCTCATTTCCCACCAGGAAGAGGAATTAACCAAAGGCTCAGCGTGCCGTGCCGGAACAAGATTAGGGCCTGAAGCAATCCTGCGGTGTTGCGGCCAGCTCACAGGAAAGCGAGTTGAAGAAAGGAGCTCAGGGGCACTGTAATTCACAAACCTGCAGAGTTATAAATGACAGCTATCGTCCAAAAATATACTGAAGTAAGGCTGCCAAGAGGACTTGAAAGCGGGGCAGAATTGCAGGAAACCGATTTCAGGAGGTAGACTGGAATTGCATTTAAAGCATAGGAAAAGAGGCAGAACGTCCACAATGATGCACTTGGCCAAAAAGGGCGTATGCGTTTTTTCCTGAATATATTCAGGAAAAAACGCATACGCCCTTTTTGGCCAACCAAGCAAGCTTGCAAAGGAAATCTGCACTACAATGAAGTCTCACTTCCCCCCGGTCAAAAGGGCCATCTGAAAAAAGTGTAAAATCCAGAAAGGCAGGACAGGCCATGGAGAACTGGGAGCCTTGTTATGCTGATGGGCGGGATGTAAATTGCCAACAGCCACTCGGGAGAAGTGTATGGTGTTTCCTGAAACATCTAAAAAACAAAGCAACAGAGCCTAGGGCACTTCCACTTATGGTCCTATAGCTTAGGGAAATGAAAATCAAAAAGACACAGCCACCCCAAAGTTTGGGACGGCTCTCTTTACAAGAACCTCGTTTACGGTACAAGTTCAATATCGCAGAAAGTGAAAAATGGATGAAGAAGTTGTGGTACTTACGTACAATGCAATATCACTCAGCAATGACATCTATGTCATCAGGCCCGTAGCAGCATAATGAGTGGATTCAGGTATGATGATTCTAACTGAAATAAGTCACACAGAAAAAGAAACATCATAAGATATCACTAATACACGGAATGTAAACCTGGCTACACAGGAACTGGATTACAAAACAGAACAGGGTCTCAAATTTAGAAAACCAACTTATGCTTGCTTAAGGGGAAAGGTGAGTTGGGGTGCTGCATAAAACCAGAGATTGAAATGAGCACAGATAAAGTTCCTTAAGCCAAATATGGAATAGACAAGAGCTACTCCTTGCTCAACGAAATGTACTCAACACCCCATATTAAACGCCTAAGAATGTACCTGACTAGTAAGTGTCTTAAAACCTATGGATTGCTATGTCTCCGAAAGAGAATCAAGCGTGCGTACAGGGGCATAAACACAGCAGTGATAGGATTGGAGAGGTTCGGTGAGCAAATGAAGACCCTTTGAAGTCATATTGCATGGTACCCATTCCACGGGTCTCAACTCTCCAGGTTTAGGGGATTCTTCCTTCATCTAAAACATGCATGTGGAACCCAGAGTATGATCAACCGTGTGATCGGGAGACGTGTTCAAATATGTCTCCGTTCTCGTCCCCTGGTACTCGGGTGCAACATTCCAGACGCTTTACTAACACTCTCCCGACTTGGAGAGTCAGTGCCTTTAACCTCCTGTTTGGCCCAGTTTGCAATTTCTGCGGAAGATGAACAGGAATAGGGAGAACCAATGAGAGACTAGCTGGAGGTGTCTGGACGGGCAAATTTAACTCTCATTTCCCACCAGGAAGAGGAATTAACCAAAGGCTCAGCGTGCCGTGCCGGAACCAGATTAGGGCCTGAAGCAATCCTGCGGTGTTGCGGCCAGCTCACAAGAAAGCGAGTTGAAGAAAGGAGCTCAGGGGCACTGTAATTCACAAACCTGCAGACTTATAAATGACAGCTATCGTCCAAAAATATACTGAAGTAAGGCTGCCAAGAGGACTTGAAAGTGGGGCAGAATTGCAGGAAACCGATTTCAGGAGGTAGATTGGAATTGCATTTAAAGCATAGGAAAAGAGGCAGAACGTCCACAATGATGCACTTGGCCAAAAAGGGCGTATGCGTTTTTTCCTGAATATATTCAGGAAAAAACGCATACGCCCTTTTTGGCCAACCAAGCAAGCTTGCAAAGGAAATCTGCACTACAATGAAGTCTCACTTCCCCCCGGTCAAAAGGGCCATCTGAAAAAAGTGTAAAATCCAGAAAGGCAGGACAGGCCATGGAGAACTGGGAGCCTTGTTATGCTGATGGGCGGGATGTAAATTGCCAACAGCCACTCGGGAGAAGTGTATGGTGTTTCCTGAAACATCTAAAAAACAAAGCAACAGAGCCTAGGGCACTTCCACTTATGGTGCTATATTTTAGGGAAATGAAAATAAAAAGACACAGCCACCCCAAATTTTGGGACGGCTCTGTTTACAAGAACCTCGTTTACGGTACAAGTTCAATATCGCAGAAAGTGAAAAATGGATGAAGAAGTTGTGGTACTTACGTACAATGCAATATCACTCAGCAATGACATCTATGTCATCAGGCCCGTAGCAGCATAATGAGTGGATTCAGGTATGATGATTCTAACTGAAATAAGTCACAGAGAAAAAGAAACATCATAAGATATCACTAATACACGGAATGTAAACTTGGCTACACAGGAACTGGATTACAAAACAGAACAGGGTCTCAAATTTAGAAAACCAACTTATGCTTGCTTAAGGGGAAAGGTGAGTTGGGGTGCTGCATAAAACCAGAGATTGAAATGAGCACAGATAAAGCTCCTTAAGTCAAATATGGAATAGACAAGAGCTACTCCTTGCTCAACGAAATGGACTCAACACCCCATATTAAACGCCTAAGAATGTACCTGACTAGTAAGTATCTTAAAATCTATGGATTGCTATGTCTCCGAAAGAGAATCAAGCGTGCGTACAGGGGCATAAACGCAGCAGTGATAGGATTGGAGAGGTTCGGTGAGCAAATGAAGACCCTTTGAAGTCATATTGCATGGTACCCATTCCACGGGTCTCAACTCTCCAGGTTTAAGGGATTCTTCCTTCAGCTAAAACATGCATGTGGAACCCAGAGTATGATCAACCGTGTGATCGGGAGACGTCTTCAAATATGTCTCCGTTCTCGTCCCCTGGTACTCGGGTGCAACATTCCAGACGCTTTACTAACACTCTCCCGACTTGGAGAGTCAGTGCCTTTAACCTCCTGTTTGGCCCAGTTTGCAATTTCTGCGGAAGATGAACAGGAATAGGGAGAACCAATGAGAGACTAGCTGGAGGTGTCTGGACGGGCAAATTTAACTCTCATTTCCCACCAGGAAGAGGAATTAACCAAAGGCTCAGCGTGCCGTGCCAGAACAAGATTAGGGCCTGAAGCAATCCTGCGGTGTTGCGGCCAGCTCACAGGAAAGCGAGTTGAAGAAAGGAGCTCAGGGGCACTGTAATTCACAAACCTGCAGAGTTATAAATGACAGCTATCGTCCAAAAATATACTGAAGTAAGGCTGCCAAGAGGACTTGAAAGCGGGGCAGAATTGCAGGAAACCGATTTCAGGAGGTAGACGGGAATTGCATTTAAAGCATAGGAAAAGAGGCAGAACGTCCACAATGATGCACTTGGCCAAAAAGGGCGTATGCGTTTTTTCCTGAATATATTCAGGAAAAAACGCATACGCCCTTTTTGGCCAACCAAGCAAGCTTGCAAAGGAAATCTGCACTACAATGAAGTCTCACTTCCCCCCGGTCAAAAGGGCCATCTGAAAAAAGTGTAAAATCCAGAAAGGCAGGACAGGCCATGGAGAACTGGGAGCCTTGTTATGCTGATGGGCGGGATGTAAATTGCCAACAGCCACTCGGGAGAAGTGTATGGTGTTTCCTGAAACATCTAAAAAACAAAGCAACAGAGCCCAGGGCACTTCCACTTATGGTCCTATAGCTTAGGGAAATGAAAATCAAAAAGACACAGCCACCCCAAAGTTTGGGACGGCTCTGTTTACAAGAACCTTGTTTACGGTACAAGTTCAATATCGCAGAAAGTGAAAAATGGATAAAGAAGTTGTGGTACTTACGTACAATGCAATATCACTCAGCAATGACATCTATGTCATCAGGCCCGTAGCAGCATAATGAGTGGATTCAGGTATGATGATTCTAACTGAAATAAGTCACACAGAAAAAGAAACATCATAAGATATCACTAATACACGGAATGTAAACTTGGCTACACAGGAACTGGATTACAAAACAGAACAGGGTCTCAAATTTAGAAAACCAACTTATGCTTGCTTAAGGGGAAAGGTGAGTTGGGGTGCTGCATAAAACCAGAGATTGAAATGAGCACAGATAAAGTTCCTTAAGCCAAATATGGAATAGACAAGAGCTACTCCTTGCTCAACGAAATGGACTCAACACCCCATATTAAACGCCTAAGAATGTACCTGACTAGTAAGTATCTTAAAACCTATGGATTGCTATGTCTCCGAAAGAGAATCAAGCGTGCGTACAGGGGTATAAACGCAGCAGTGATAGGATTGGAGAGGTTCGGTGAGCAAATGAAGACCCTTTGAAGTCATATTGCATGGTACCCATTCCACGGGTCTCAACTCTCCAGGTTTAGGGGATTCTTCCTTCAGCTAAAACATGCATGTGGAACACAGAGTATGATGAACCGTGTGATCGGGAGACGTCTTCAAATATGTCTCCGTTCTCGTCCCCTGGTACTCGGGTGCAACTTTCCAGACGCTTTACTAACACTCTCCCGACTTGGAGAGTCAGTGCCTTTAACATCCTGTTTGGCCCAGTTTGCAATTTCTGCGGAAGATGAACAGGAATAGGGAGAACCAATGAGAGACTAGCTGGAGGTGTCTGGACGGGCAAATTTAACTCTCATTTCCCACCAGGAAGAGGAATTAACCAAAGGCTCAGCGTGCCGTGCCGGAACAAGATTAGGGCCTGAAGCAATCCTGCGGTGTTGCGGCCAGCTCACAGGAAAGCGAGTTGAAGAAAGGAGCTCAGGGGCACTGTAATTCACAAACCTGCAGAGTTATAAATGACAGCTATCGTCCAAAAATATACTGAAGTAAGGCTGCCAAGAGGACTTGAAAGCGGGGCAGAATTGCAGGAAACCGATTTCAGGAGGTAGACTGGAATTGCATTTAAAGCATAGGAAAAGAGGCAGAACGTCCACAATGATGCACTTGGCCAAAAAGGGCGTATGCGTTTTTTCCTGAATATATTCAGGAAAAAACGCATACGCCCTTTTTGGCCAACCAAGCAAGCTTGCAAAGGAAATCTGCACTACAATGAAGTCTCACTTCCCCCCGGTCAAAAGGGCCATCTGAAAAAAGTGTAAAATCCAGAAAGGCAGGACAGGCCATGGAGAACTGGGAGCCTTGTTATGCTGATGGGTGGGATGTAAATTGCCAACAGCCACTCGGGAGAAGTGTATGGTGTTTCCTGAAACATCTAAAAAACAAAGCAACAGAGCCTAGGGCACTTCCACTTATGGTCCTATAGCTTAGGGAAATGAAAATCAAAAAGACACAGCCACCCCAAAGTTTGGGACGGCTCTGTTTACAAGAACCTCGTTTACGGTACAAGTTCAATATCGCAGAATGTGAAAAATGGATGAAGAAGTTGTGGTACTTACGGACAATGCAATATCACTCAGCAATGACATCTATGTCATCAGGCCCATAGCAGCATAATGAGTGGATTCAGGTATGATGATTCTAACTGAAATAAGTCACACAGAAAAAGAAACATCATAAGATATCACTAATACACGGAATGTAAACTTGGCTACACAGGAACTGGATTACAAAACAGAACAGGGTCTCAAATTTAGAAAACCAACTTATGCTTGCTTAAGGGGAAAGGTGAGTTGGGGTGCTGCATAAAACCAGAGATTGAAATGAGCACAGATAAAGCTCCTTAAGCCAAATATGGAATAGACAAGAGCTACTCCTTGCTCAACGAAATGGACTCAACACCCCATATTAAACGCCTAAGAATGTACCTGACTAGTAAGTATCTTAAAACCTATGGATTGCTATGTCTCCGAAAGAGAATCAAGCGTGCGTACAGGGGTATAAACGCAGCAGGGTTAGGATTGGAGAGGTTCGGTGAGCAAATGAAGACCCTTTGAAGTCATATTGCATGGTACCCATTCCACGGGTCTCAACTCTCCAGGTTTAAGGGATTCTTCCTTCAGCTAAAACATGCATGTGGAACCCAGAGTATGATCAACCGTGTGATCGGGAGACGTCTTCAAATATGTCTCCGTTCTCGTCCCCTGGTACTCGGGTGCAACATTCCAGACGCTTTACTAACACTCTCCCGACTTGGAGAGTCAGTGCCTTTAACATCCTGTTTGGCCCAGTTTGCAATTTCTGCGGAAGATGAACAGGAATAGGGAGAACCAATGAGAGACTAGCTGGAGGTGTCTGGACGGGCAAATTTAACTCTCATTTCCCACCAGGAAGAGGAATTAACCAAAGGCTCAGCGTGCCGTGCCGGAACAAGATTAGGGCCTGAAGCAATCCTGCGGTGTTGCGGCCAGCTCACAGGAAATCGAGTTGAAGAAAGGAGCTCAGGGGCACTGTAATTCACAAACCTGCAGAGTTATAAATGACAGCTATCGTCCAAAAATATACTGAAGTAAGGCTGCCAAGAGGACTTGAAAGCGGGGCAGAATTGCAGGAAACCGATTTCAGGAGGTAGACGGGAATTGCATTTAAAGCATAGGAAAAGAGGCAGAACGTCCACAATGATGCACTTGGCCAAAAAGGGCGTATGCGTTTTTTCCTGAATATATTCAGGAAAAAACGCATACGCCCTTTTTGGCCAACCAAGCAAGCTTGCAAAGGAAATCTGCACTACAATGAAGTCTCACTTCCCCCCGGTCAAAAGGGCCATCTGAAAAAAGTGTAAAATCCAGAAAGGCAGGACAGGCCATGGAGAACTGGGAGCCTTGTTATGCTGATGGGCGGGATGTAAATTGCCAACAGCCACTCGGGAGAAGTGTATGGTGTTTCCTGAAACATCTAAAAAACAAAGCAACAGAGCCTAGGGCACTTCCACTTATGGTCCTATAGCTTAGGGAAATGAAAATCAAAAAGACACAGCCACCCCAAAGTTTGGGACGGCTCTGTTTACAAGAACCTCGTTTACGGTACAAGTTCAATATCGCAGAAAGTGAAAAATGGATAAAGAAGTTGTGGTACTTACGTACAATGCAATATCACTCAGCAATGACATCTATGTCATCAGGCCCGTAGCAGCATAATGAGTGGATTCAGGTATGATGATTCTAACTGAAATAAGTCACACAGAAAAAGAAACATCATAAGATATCACTAATACACGGAATGTAAACTTGGCTACACAGGAACTGGATTACAAAACAGAACAGGGTCTCAAATTTAGAAAACCAACTTATGCTTGCTTAAGGGGAAAGGTGAGTTGGGGTGCTGCATAAAACCAGAGATTGAAATGAGCACAGATAAAGTTCCTTAAGCCAAATATGGAATAGACAAGAGCTACTCCTTGCTCAACGAAATGGACTCAACACCCCATATGAAACGCCTAAGAATGTACCTGACTAGTAAGTATCTTAAAACCTATGGATTGCTATGTCTCCGAAAGAGAATCAAGCGTGTGTACAGGGGCATAAACGCAGCAGTGATAGGATTGGAGAGGTTCGGTGAGCAAATGAAGACCCTTTGAAGTCATATTGCATGGTACCCATTCCACGGGTCTCAACTCTCCAGGTTTAGGGGATTCTTCCTTCAGCTAAAACATGCATGTGGAACCCAGAGTATGATCAACCATGTGATCGGGAGACGTCTTCAAATATGTCTCCGTTCTCGTCCCCTGGTACTCGGGTGCAACATTCCAGAGGCTTTACTAACACTCTCCCGACTTGGAGAGTCAGTGCCTTTAACCTCCTGTTTGGCCCAGTTTGCAATTTCTGCGGAAGATGAACAGGAATAGGGAGAACCAATGAGAGACTAGCTGGAGGTGTCTGGACGGGCAAATTTAACTCTCATTTCCCACCAGGAAGAGGAATTAACCAAAGGCTCAGCGTGCCGTGCCGGAACCAGATTAGGGCCTGAAGCAATCCTGCAGTGTTGCGGCCAGCTCACAAGAAAGCGAGTTGAAGAAAGGAGCTCAGCGGCACTGTAATTCACAAACCTGCAGAGTTATAAATGACAGCTATCGTCCAAAAATATGCTGAAATAAGGCTGCCAAGAGAAATTGAAAGCGGGGCAGAATTGCAGGAAACCGATTTCAGGAGGTAGACGGGAATTGCATTTAAAGCATAGGAAAAGAGGCAGAACGTCCACAATGATGCACTTGGCCAAAAAGGGCGTATGCGTTTTTTTCTGAATATATTCAGGAAAAAACGCATACGCCCTTTTTGGCCAACCAAGCAAGCTTGCAAAGGAAATCTGTACTACAATGAAGTCTCACTTCCCCCCGGTCAAAAGGGCCATCTGAAAAAAGTGTAAAATCCAGAAAGGCAAGACAGGCCACGGAGAACTGGGAGCCTTGTTATGCTGATGGGCGGGATGTAAATTGCCAACAGCCACTCGGGAGAAGTGTATGGTGTTTCCTGAAACATCTAAAAAACAAAGCAACAGAGCCTAGGGCACTTCCACTTATGGTCCTATAGCTTAGGGAAATGAAAATCAAAAAGACACAGCCACCACAAAGTTTGGGACGGCTCTGTTTACAAGAACCTCGTTTACGGTACAAGTTCAATATCGCAGAAAGTGAAAAATGGATGAAGAAGTTGTGGTACTTACGTACAATGCAATATCACTCAGCAATGACATCTATGTCATCAGGCCCGTAGCAGCATAATGAGTGGATTCAGGTATGATGATTCTAACTGAAAGAAGTCACACAGAAAAAGAAACATCATAAGATATCACTAATACACGGAATGTAAACTTGGCTACACGGAACTGGATTACAAAACAGAACAGGGTCTCAAATTTAGAAAACCAACTTATGCTTGCTTAAGGGGAAAGGTGAGTTGGGGTGCTGCATAAAACCAGAGATTGAAATGAGCACAGATAAAGTTCCTTAAGCCAAATATGGAATAGACAAGAGCTACTCCTTGCTCAACGAAATGGACACAACACCCCATATTAAACGCCTAAGAATGTACCTGACTAGTAAGTATCTGAAAACCTATGGATTGCTATGTCTCCGAAAGAGAATCAAGCGTGTGTACAGGGGCATAAACGCAGCAGTGATAGAATTGGAGAGGTTCGGTGAGCAAATGAAGACCCTTTGAAGTCATATTGCACGGTACCCATTCCACGGTTTTCAACTCTCCAGGTTTAAGGGATTCTTCCTTCAGCTAAAACATGCATGTGGAACCCAGAGTATGATCAACCGTGTGATCGGGAGACCTGTTAAAATATATCTCCGTTCTCGTCCCCTGGTACTCGGGTGCAACATTCCAGACGCTTTACTAACACTCTCCCGACTTGGAGAGTCAGTGCCTTTAACCTCCTGTTTGGCCCAGTTTGCAATTTCTGCGGAAGATGAACAGGAATAGGGAGAACCAATGAGAGACTAGCTGGAGGTGTCTGGACGGGCAAATTTAACTCTCATTTTCCACCAGGAAGAGGAATTAACCAAAGGCTCAGCGTGCCGTGCCGGAACCAGATTAGGGCCTGAAGCAATCCTGCGGTATTGCGGCCAGCTAACAAGAAAGCGAGTTGAAGAAAGGAGCTCAGGGGCACTGTGATTCACAAACCTGCAGAGTTATAAATGACAGCTATCGTCCAAAAATGTACTGAAGTAAGGCTGCCAAGAGGACTTGAAAGCGGGGCAGAATTGCAGGAAACCGATTTCAGGAGGTAGACGGGAATTGCATTTAAAGCATAGGAAAAGAGGCAGAACGTCCACAATGATGCACTTGGCCAAAAAGGGCGTATGCGTTTTTTCCTGAATATATTCAGGAAAAAACGCATACGCCCTTTTTGGCCAACCAAGCAAGCTTGCAAAGGAAATCTGCACTACAATGAAGTCTCACTTCCCCCCGGTCAAAAGGGCCATCTGAAAAAAGTGTAAAATCCAGAAAGGCAGGACAGGCCATGGAGAACTGGGAGCCTTGTTATGCTGATGGGCGGGATGTAAATTGCCAACAGCCACTCGGGAGAAGTGTATGGTGTTTCCTGAAACATCTAAAAAACAAAGCAACAGAGCCCAGGGCACTTCCACTTATGGTCCTATAGCTTAGGGAAATGAAAATCAAAAAGACACAGCCACCCCAAAGTTTGGGACGGCTCTGTTTACAAGAACCTTGTTTACGGTACAAGTTCAATATCGCAGAAAGTGAAAAATGGATAAAGAAGTTGTGGTACTTACGTACAATGCAATATCACTCAGCAATGACATCTATGTCATCAGGCCCGTAGCAGCATAATGAGTGGATTCAGGTATGATGATTCTAACTGAAATAAGTCACACAGAAAAAGAAACATCATAAGATATCACTAATACACGGAATGTAAACTTGGCTACACAGGAACTGGATTACAAAACAGAACAGGGTCTCAAATTTAGAAAACCAACTTATGCTTGCTTAAGGGGAAAGGTGAGTTGGGGTGCTGCATAAAACCAGAGATTGAAATGAGCACAGATAAAGTTCCTTAAGCCAAATATGGAATAGACAAGAGCTACTCCTTGCTCAACGAAATGGACTCAACACCCCATATTAAACGCCTAAGAATGTACCTGACTAGTAAGTATCTAAAAACCTATGGATTGCTATGTCTCCGAAAGAGAATCAAGCGTGCGTACAGGGGCATAAACGCAGCAGTGATAGGATTGGAGAGGTTCGGTGAGCAAATGAAGACCCTTTGAAGTCATATTGCATGGTACCCATTCCACGGGTCTCAACTCTCCAGGTTTAAGGGATTCTTCCTTCAGCTAAAACATGCATGTGGAACCCAGAGTGTGATGAACCGTGTGATCGGGAGACGTCTTCAAATATGTCTCCGTTCTCGTCCCCTGGTACTCGGGTGCAACTTTCCAGACGCTTTACTAACACTCTCCCGACTTGGAGAGTCAGTGCCTTTAACATCCTGTTTGGCCCAGTTTGCAATTTCTGCGGAAGATGAACAGGAATAGGGAGAACCAATGAGAGACTAACTGGAGGTGTCTGGACGGGCAAATTTAACTCTCATTTCCCACCAGGAAGAGGAATTAACCAAAGGCTCAGCGTGCCGTGCCGGAACAAGATTAGGGCCTGAAGCAATCCTGCGGTGTTGCGGCCAGCTCACAGGAAAGCGAGTTGAAGAAAGGAGCTCAGGGGCACTGTAATTCACAAACCTGCAGAGTTATAAATGACAGCTATCGTCCAAAAATATACTGAAGTAAGGCTGCCAAGAGGACTTGAAAGCGGGGCAGAATTGCAGGAAACCGATTTCAGGAGGTAGACTGGAATTGCATTTAAAGCATAGGAAAAGAGGCAGAACGTCCACAATGATGCACTTGGCCAAAAAGGGCGTATGCGTTTTTTCCTGAATATATTCAGGAAAAAACGCATACGCCCTTTTTGGCCAACCAAGCAAGCTTGCAAAGGAAATCTGCACTACAATGAAGTCTCACTTCCCCCCGGTCAAAAGGGCCATCTGAAAAAAGTGTAAAATCCAGAAAGGCAGGACAGGCCATGGAGAACTGGGAGCCTTGTTATGCTGATGGGCGGGATGTAAATTGCCAACAGCCACTCGGGAGAAGTGTATGGTGTTTCCTGAAACATCTAAAAAACAAAGCAACAGAGCCTAGGGCACTTCCACTTATGGTCCTATAGCTTAGGGAAATGAAAATCAAAAAGACACAGCCACCCCAAAGTTTGGGACGGCTCTCTTTACAAGAACCTCGTTTACGGTACAAGTTCAATATCGCAGAAAGTGAAAAATGGATGAAGAAGTTGTGGTACTTACGTACAATGCAATATCACTCAGCAATGACATCTATGTCATCAGGCCCGTAGCAGCATAATGAGTGGATTCAGGTATGATGATTCTAACTGAAATAAGTCACACAGAAAAAGAAACATCATAAGATATCACTAATACACGGAATGTAAACTTGGCTACACAGGAACTGGATTACAAAACAGAACAGGGTCTCAAATTTAGAAAACCAACTTATGCTTGCTTAAGGGGAAAGGTGAGTTGGGGTGCTGCATAAAACCAGAGATTGAAATGAGCACAGATAAAGTTCCTTAAGCCAAATATGGAATAGACAAGAGCTACTCCTTGCTCAACGAAATGGACTCAACACCCCATATGAAACGCCTAAGAATGTACCTGACTAGTAAGTATCTTAAAACCTATGGATTGCTATGTCTCCGAAAGAGAATCAAGCGTGCATACAGGGGCATAAACGCAGCAGTGATAGGATTGGAGAGGTTCGGTGAGCAAATGAAGACCCTTTGAAGTCATATTGCATGGTATCCATTCCACGGGTCTCAACTCTCCAGGTTTAGGGGATTCTTCCTTCAGCTAAAACATGCATGTGGAACCCACAGTATGATCAACCATGTGATCGGGAGACGTGTTCAAATATGTCTCCGTTCTCGTCCCCTGGTACTCGGGTGCAACATTCCACACACTTTACTAACACTCTCCCGACTTGGAGAGTCAGTGCCTTTAACCTCCTGTTTGGCCCAGTTTGCAATTTCTGCGGAAGATGAACAGGAATAGGGAGAACCAATGAGAGACTAGCTGGAGGTGTCTGGACGGGCAAATTTAACTCTCATTTCCCACCAGGAAGAGGAATTAACCAAAGGCTCAGCGTGCCGTGCCGGAACCAGATTAGGGCCTGAAGCAATCCTGCGGTGTTGCGGCCAGCTCACAAGAAAGCGAGTTGAAGAAAGGAGCTCTGGGGCACTGTGATTCACAAACCTGCAGAGTTATAAATCACAGCTATCGTCCAAAAATGTACTGAAGTAAGGCTGCCAAGAGGACTTGAAAGCGGGGCAGAATTGCAGGAAACCGATTTCAGGAGGTAGACTGGAATTGCATTTAAAGCATAGGAAAAGAGGCAGAACGTCCACAATGATGCACTTGGCCAAAAAGGGCGTATGCGTTTTTTCCTGAATATATTCAGGAAAAAACGCATACGCCCTTTTTGGCCAACCAAGCAAGCTTGCAAAGGAAATCTGCACTACAATGAAGTCTCACTTCCCCCTGGTCAAAAGGGCCATCTGAAAAAAGTGTAAAATCCAGAAAGGCAGGACAGGCCATGGAGAACTGGGAGCCTTGTTATGCTGATGGGCGGGATGTAAATTGCCAACAGCCACTCGGGAGAAGTGTATGGTGTTTCCTGAAACATCTAAAAAACAAAGCAACAGAGCCTAGGGCACTTCCACTTATGGTCCTATAGCTTAGGGAAATGAAAATCAAAAAGACACAGCCACCCCAAAGTTTGGGACGGCTCTGTTTACAAGAACCTTGTTTACGGTACAAGTTCAATATCACAGAAAGTGAAAAATGGATAAAGAATTTGTGGTACTTACGTACAATGCAATATCACTCAGCAATGACATCTATGTCATCAGGCCCGTAGCAGCATAATGAGTGCATTCAGGTATGATGATTCTAACTGAAATAAGTCACACAGAAAAAGAAACATCATAAGATATCACTAATACACGGAATATAAACTTGGCTACACAGGAACTGGATTACAAAACAGAACAGGGTCTCAAATTTAGAAAACCAACTTATGCTTGCTTAAGGGGAAAGGTGAGTTGGGGTGCTGCATAAAACCAGAGATTGAAATGAGCACAGATAAAGTTCCTTAAGCCAAATATGGAATAGAAAAGAGCTACTCCTTGCTCAACGAAATGGACTCAACACCCCATATTAAACGCCTAAGAATGTACCTGACTAGTAAGTATCTTAAAACCTATGGATTGCTATGTCTACGAAAGAGAATCAAGCGTGTGTACAGGGGCATAAACGCAGCAGTGATAGGATTGGAGAGGTTCGGTGAGCAAATGAAGACCCTTTGAAGTCATATTGCACGGTACCCATTCCACGGGTCTCAACTCTCCAGGTTTAGGGGATTCTTCCTTCAGCTAAAACATGCATGTGGAACCCAGAGTATGATCAACTGTGTGATCGGGAGACGTGTTCAAATATGTCTCCGTTCTCGACCCCTGGTACTCGGGTGCAACATTCCAGACGCTTTACTAACACTCTCCCGACTTGGAGAGTCAGTGCCTTTAACCTCCTGTTTGGCCCAGTTTGCAATTTCTGCGGAAGATGAACAGGAATAGGGAGAACCAATGAGAGACTAGCTGGAGGTGTCTGAACGGGCAAATTTAACTCTCATTTCCCACCAGGAAGAGGAATTAACCAAAGGCTCAGCGTGCCATGCCGGAACCAGATTAGGGCCTGAAGCAATCATGCGGTGTTGCGGCCAGCTCACAGGAAAGCGAGTTGAAGAAAGGAGCTCAGGGACACTGTGATTCACAAACCTGCAGAGTTATAAATGACAGCTATCGTCCAAAAATATACTGAAGTAAGGCTGCCAAGAGGACTTGAAAGCGGGGCAGAATTGCAGGAAACCGATTTCAGGAGGTAGACGGGAATTGCATTTAAAGCATAGGAAAAGAGGCAGAACGTCCACAATGATGCACTTGGCCAAAAAGGGCGTATGCGTTTTTTCCTGAATATATTCAGGAAAAAACGCATACGCCCTTTTTGGCCAACCAAGCAAGCTTGCAAAGGAAATCTGCACTACAATGAAGTCTCACTTCCCCCCGGTCAAAAGGGCCATCTGAAAAAAGTGTAAAATCCAGAAAGGCAGGACAGGCCATGGAGAACTGGGAGCCTTGTTATGCTGATGGGCGGGATGTAAATTGCCAACAGCCACTCGGGAGAAGTGTATGGTGTTTCCTGAAACATCTAAAAAACAAAGCAACAGAGCCTAGGGCACTTCCACTTATGGTCCTATAGCTTAGGGAAATGAAAATCAAAAAGACACAGCCACCCCAAAGTTTGGGACGGCTCTGTTTACAAGAACCTCGTTTACGGTACAAGTTCAATGTCGCAGAAAGTGAAAAATGGATGAAGAAGTTGTGGTACTTACGTACAATGCAATATCACTCAGCAATGACATCTATGCCATCAGGCCCGTAGCAGCATAATGAGTGGATTCAGGTATGATGATTCTAACTGAAATAAGTCACACAGAAAAAGAAACATCATAAGATATCACTAATACACGGAATGTAAGCTTGGCTACACAGGAACTGGATTACAAAACAGAACAGGGTCTCAAATTTAGAAAACCAACTTATGCTTGCTTAAGGGGAAAGGTGAGTTGGGGTGCTGCATAAAACCAGAGATTGAAATGAGCACAGATAAAGCTCCTTAAGCCAAATATGGAATAGACAAGAGCTACTCCTTGCTCAACGAAATGGACTCAACACCCCATATTAAACGCCTAAGAATGTACCTGACTAGTAAGTATCTTAAAACCTATGGATTGCTATGTCTCCGAAAGAAAATCAAGCGTGCATACAGGGGCATAAACGCAGCAGTGATAGGATTGGAGAGGTTCGGTGAGCAAATGAAGACCCTTTGAAGTCATATTGCATGGTATCCATTCCACGGGTCTCAACTCTCCAGGTTTAGGGGATTCTTCCTTCAGCTAAAACATGCATGTGGAACCCACAGTATGATCAACCATGTGATCGGGAGACGTGTTCAAATATGTCTCCGTTCTCGTCCCCTGGTACTCGGGTGCAACATTCCACACACTTTACTAACACTCTCCCGACTTGGAGAGTCAGTGCCTTTAACCTCCTGTTTGGCCCAGTTTGCAATTTCTGCGGAAGATGAACAGGAATAGGGAGAACCAATGAGAGACTAGCTGGAGGTGTCTGGACGGGCAAATTTAACTCTCATTTCCCACCAGGAAGAGGAATTAACCAAAGGCTCAGCGTGCCGTGCCGGAACCAGATTAGGGCCTGAAGCAATCCTGCGGTGTTGCGGCCAGCTCACAAGAAAGCGAGTTGAAGAAAGGAGCTCTGGGGCACTGTGATTCACAAACCTGCAGAGTTATAAATCACAGCTATCGTCCAAAAATGTACTGAAGTAAGGCTGCCAAGAGGACTTGAAAGCGGGGCAGAATTGCAGGAAACCGATTTCAGGAGGTAGACTGGAATTGCATTTAAAGCATAGGAAAAGAGGCAGAACGTCCACAATGATGCACTTGGCCAAAAAGGGCGTATGCGTTTTTTCCTGAATATATTCAGGAAAAAACGCATACGCCCTTTTTGGCCAACCAAGCAAGCTTGCAAAGGAAATCTGCACTACAATGAAGTCTCACTTCGCCCCGGTCAAAAGGGCCATCTGAAAAAAGTGTAAAATCCAGAAAGGCAGGACAGGCCATGGAGAACTGGGAGCCTTGTTATGCTGATGGGCTGGATGTAAATTGCCAACAGCCACTCGGGAGAAGTGTATGGTGTTTCCTGAAACATCTAAAAAACAAAGCAACAGAGCCTAGGGCACTTCCACTTATGGTCCTATAGCTTAGGGAAATGAAAATCAAAAAGACACAGCCACCCCAAAGTTTGGGACGGCTCTGTTTACAAGAACCTCGTTTACGGTACAAGTTCAATATCACAGAAAGTGAAAAATGGATAAAGAATTTGTGGTACTTACGTACAATGCAATATCACTCAGCAATGACATCTATGTCATCAGGCCCGTAGCAGCATAATGAGTGCATTCAGGTATGATGATTCTAACTGAAATAAGTCACACAGAAAAAGAAACATCATAAGATATCACTAATACACGGAATATAAACTTGGCTACACAGGAACTGGATTACAAAACAGAACAGGGTCTCAAATTTAGAAAACCAACTTATGCTTGCTTAAGGGGAAAGGTGAGTTGGGGTGCTGCATAAAACCAGAGATTGAAATGAGCACAGATAAAGTTCCTTAAGCCAAATATGGAATAGAAAAGAGCTACTCCTTGCTCAACGAAATGGACTCAACACCCCATATTAAACGCCTAAGAATGTACCTGACTAGTAAGTATCTTAAAACCTATGGATTGCTATGTCTCCGAAAGAGAATCAAGCGTGCGTACAGGGGCATAAACGCAGCAGTGATAGGATTGGAGAAGTTCGGTGAGCAAATGAAGACCCTTTGAAGTCATATTGCACGGTACCCATTCCACGGGTCTCAACTCTCCAGGTTTAGGGGATTCTTCCTTCAGCTAAAACATGCATGTGGAACCCAGAGTATGATCAACCGTGTGATCGGGAGACGTCTTCAAATATGTCTCCGTTCTCGACCCCTGGTACTCGGGTGCAACATTCCAGACGCTTTACTAACACTCTCCCGACTTGGAGAGTCAGTGCCTTTAACCTCCTGTTTGGCCCAGTTTGCAATTTCTGCGGAAGATGAACAGGAATAGGGAGAACCAATGAGAGACTAGCTGGAGGTGTCTGGACGGGCAAATTTAACTCTCATTTCCCACCAGGAAGTGGAATTAACCAAAGGCTCAGCGTTCCGTGCCGGAACAAGATTAGGGCCTGAAGCAATCCTGCGGTGTTGCGGCCAGCTCACAAGAAAGCAAGTTGAAGAAAGGAGCTCAGGGGCACTGTAATTCACAAACCTGCAGAGTTATAAATGACAGCTATCGTCCAAAAATATACTGAAGTAAGGCTGCCAAGAGGACTTGAAAGCGGGGCAGAATTGCAGGAAACCGATTTCAGGAGGTAGACTGGAATTGCATTTAAAGCATAGGAAAAGAGGCAGAACGTCCACAATGATGCACTTGGCCAAAAAGTGCGTATGCGTTTTTTCCTGAATATATTCAGGAAAAAACGCATACGCCCTTTTTGGCCAACCAAGCAAGCTTGCAAAGGAAATCTGCACTACAATGAAGTCTCACTTCCCCCCGGTCAAAAGGGCCATCTGAAAAAAGTGTAAAATCCAGAAAGGCAGGACAGGCCATGGAGAACTGGGAGCCTTGTTATGCTGATGGGTGGGATGTAAATTGCCAACAGCCACTCGGGAGAAGTGTATGGTGTTTCCTGAAACATCTAAAAAACAAAGCAACAGAGCCTAGGGCACTTCCACTTATGGTCCTATAGCTTAGGGAAATGAAAATCAAAAAGACACAGCCACCCCAAAGTTTGGGACGGCTCTGTTTACAAGAACCTCGTTTACGGTACAAGTTCAATATCGCAGAATGTGAAAAATGGATGAAGAAGTTGTGGTACTTACGGACAATGCAATATCACTCAGCAATGACATCTATGTCATCAGGCCCATAGCAGCATAATGAGTGGATTCAGGTATGATGATTCTAACTGAAATAAGTCACACAGAAAAAGAAACATCATAAGATATCACTAATACACGGAATGTAAACTTGGCTACACAGGAACTGGATTACAAAACAGAACAGGGTCTCAAATTTAGAAAACCAACTTATGCTTGCTTAAGGGGAAAGGTGAGTTGGGGTGCTGCATAAAACCAGAGATTGAAATGAGCACAGATAAAGCTCCTTAAGCCAAATATGGAATAGACAAGAGCTACTCCTTGCTCAACGAAATGGACTCAACACCCCATATTAAACGCCTAAGAATGTACCTGACTAGTAAGTATCTTAAAACCTATGGATTGCTATGTCTCCGAAAGAGAATCAAGCGTGCGTACAGGGGTATAAACGCAGCAGGGATAGGATTGGAGAGGTTCGGTGAGCAAATGAAGACCCTTTGAAGTCATATTGCATGGTACCCATTCCACGGGTCTCAACTCTCCAGGTTTAAGGGATTCTTCCTTCAGCTAAAACATGCATGTGGAACCCAGAGTATGATCAACCGTGTGATCGGGAGACGTCTTCAAATATGTCTCCGTTCTCGTCCCCTGGTACTCGGGTGCAACATTCCAGACGCTTTACTAACACTCTCCCGACTTGGAGAGTCAGTGCCTTTAACATCCTGTTTGGCCCAGTTTGCAATTTCTGCGGAAGATGAACAGGAATAGGGAGAACCAATGAGAGACTAGCTGGAGGTGTCTGGACGGGCAAATTTAACTCTCATTTCCCACCAGGAAGAGGAATTAACCAAAGGCTCAGCGTGCCGTGCCGGAACAAGATTAGGGCCTGAAGCAATCCTGCGGTGTTGCGGCCAGCTCACAGGAAATCGAGTTGAAGAAAGGAGCTCAGGGGCACTGTAATTCACAAACCTGCAGAGTTATAAATGACAGCTATCGTCCAAAAATATACTGAAGTAAGGCTGCCAAGAGGACTTGAAAGCGGGGCAGAATTGCAGGAAACCGATTTCAGGAGGTAGACGGGAATTGCATTTAAAGCATAGGAAAAGAGGCAGAACGTCCACAATGATGCACTTGGCCAAAAAGGGCGTATGCGTTTTTTCCTGAATATATTCAGGAAAAAACGCATACGCCCTTTTTGGCCAACCAAGCAAGCTTGCAAAGGAAATCTGCACTACAATGAAGTCTCACTTCCCCCCGGTCAAAAGGGCCATCTGAAAAAAGTGTAAAATCCAGAAAGGCAGGACAGGCCATGGAGAACTGGGAGCCTTGTTATGCTGATGGGCGGGATGTAAATTGCCAACAGCCACTCGGGAGAAGTGTATGGTGTTTCCTGAAACATCTAAAAAACAAAGCAACAGAGCCTAGGGCACTTCCACTTATGGTCCTATAGCTTAGGGAAATGAAAATCAAAAAGACACAGCCACCCCAAAGTTTGGGACGGCTCTGTTTACAAGAACCTCGTTTACGGTACAAGTTCAATATCGCAGAAAGTGAAAAATGGATAAAGAAGTTGTGGTACTTACGTACAATGCAATATCACTCAGCAATGACATCTATGTCATCAGGCCCGTAGCAGCATAATGAGTGGATTCAGGTATGATGATTCTAACTGAAATAAGTCACACAGAAAAAGAAACATCATAAGATATCACTAATACACGGAATGTAAACTTGGCTACACAGGAACTGGATTACAAAACAGAACAGGGTCTCAAATTTAGAAAACCAACTTATGCTTGCTTAAGGGGAAAGGTGAGTTGGGGTGCTGCATAAAACCAGAGATTGAAATGAGCACAGATAAAGTTCCTTAAGCCAAATATGGAATAGACAAGAGCTACTCCTTGCTCAACGAAATGGACTCAACACCCCATATGAAACGCCTAAGAATGTACCTGACTAGTAAGTATCTTAAAACCTATGGATTGCTATGTCTCCGAAAGAGAATCAAGCGTGTGTACAGGGGCATAAACGCAGCAGTGATAGGATTGGAGAGGTTCGGTGAGCAAATGAAGACCCTTTGAAGTCATATTGCATGGTACCCATTCCACGGGTCTCAACTCTCCAGGTTTAGGGGATTCTTCCTTCAGCTAAAACATGCATGTGGAACCCAGAGTATGATCAACCATGTGATCGGGAGACGTGTTCAAATATGTCTCCGTTCTCGTCCCCTGGTACTCGGGTGCAACATTCCAGAGGCTTTACTAACACTCTCCCGACTTGGAGAGTCAGTGCCTTTAACCTCCTGTTTGGCCCAGTTTGCAATTTCTGCGGAAGATGAACAGGAATAGGGAGAACCAATGAGAGACTAGCTGGAGGTGTCTGGACGGGCAAATTTAACTCTCATTTCCCACCAGGAAGAGGAATTAACCAAAGGCTCAGCGTGCCGTGCCGGAACCAGATTAGGGCCTGAAGCAATCCTGCAGTGTTGCGGCCAGCTCACAAGAAAGCGAGTTGAAGAAAGGAGCTCAGCGGCACTGTAATTCACAAACCTGCAGAGTTATAAATGACAGCTATCGTCCAAAAATATGCTGAAATAAGGCTGCCAAGAGAAATTGAAAGCGGGGCAGAATTGCAGGAAACCGATTTCAGGAGGTAGACGGGAACTGCATTTAAAGCATAGGAAAAGAGGCAGAACGTCCACAATGATGCACTTGGCCAAAAAGGGCGTATGCGTTTTTTTCTGAATATATTCAGGAAAAAACGCATACGCCCTTTTTGGCCAACCAAGCAAGCTTGCAAAGGAAATCTGTACTACAATGAAGTCTCACTTCCCCCCGGTCAAAAGGGCCATCTGAAAAAAGTGTAAAATCCAGAAAGGCAAGACAGGCCACGGAGAACTGGGAGCCTTGTTATGCTGATGGGCGGGATGTAAATTGCCAACAGCCACTCGGGAGAAGTGTATGGTGTTTCCTGAAACATCTAAAAAACAAAGCAACAGAGCCTAGGGCACTTCCACTTATGGTCCTATAGCTTAGGGAAATGAAAATCAAAAAGACACAGCCACCACAAAGTTTGGGACGGCTCTGTTTACAAGAACCTCGTTTACGGTACAAGTTCAATATCGCAGAAAGTGAAAAATGGATGAAGAAGTTGTGGTACTTACGTACAATGCAATATCACTCAGCAATGACATCTATGTCATCAGGCCCGTAGCAGCATAATGAGTGGATTCAGGTATGATGATTCTAACTGAAAGAAGTCACACAGAAAAAGAAACATCATAAGATATCACTAATACACGGAATGTAAACTTGGCTACACGGAACTGGATTACAAAACAGAACAGGGTCTCAAATTTAGAAAACCAACTTATGCTTGCTTAAGGGGAAAGGTGAGTTGGGGTGCTGCATAAAACCAGAGATTGAAATGAGCACAGATAAAGTTCCTTAAGCCAAATATGGAATAGACAAGAGCTACTCCTTGCTCAACGAAATGGACACAACACCCCATATTAAACGCCTAAGAATGTACCTGACTAGTAAGTATCTGAAAACCTATGGATTGCTATGTCTCCGAAAGAGAATCAAGCGTGTGTACAGGGGCATAAACGCAGCAGTGATAGAATTGGAGAGGTTCGGTGAGCAAATGAAGACCCTTTGAAGTCATATTGCACGGTACCCATTCCACGGTTTTCAACTCTCCAGGTTTAAGGGATTCTTCCTTCAGCTAAAACATGCATGTGGAACCCAGAGTATGATCAACCGTGTGATCGGGAGACCTGTTAAAATATATCTCCGTTCTCGTCCCCTGGTACTCGGGTGCAACATTCCAGACGCTTTACTAACACTCTCCCGACTTGGAGAGTCAGTGCCTTTAACCTCCTGTTTGGCCCAGTTTGCAATTTCTGCGGAAGATGAACAGGAATAGGGAGAACCAATGAGAGACTAGCTGGAGGTGTCTGGACGGGCAAATTTAACTCTCATTTTCCACCAGGAAGAGGAATTAACCAAAGGCTCAGCGTGCCGTGCCGGAACCAGATTAGGGCCTGAAGCAATCCTGCGGTATTGCGGCCAGCTAACAAGAAAGCGAGTTGAAGAAAGGAGCTCAGGGGCACTGTGATTCACAAACCTGCAGAGTTATAAATGACAGCTATCGTCCAAAAATGTACTGAAGTAAGGCTGCCAAGAGGACTTGAAAGCGGGGCAGAATTGCAGGAAACCGATTTCAGGAGGTAGACTGGAATTGCATTTAAAGCATAGGAAAAGAGGCAGAACGTCCACAATGATGCACTTGGCCAAAAAGGGCGTATGCGTTTTTTCCTGAATATATTCAGGAAAAAACGCATACGCCCTTTTTGGCCAACCAAGCAAGCTTGCAAAGGAAATCTGCACTACAATGAAGTCTCACTTCCCCCCGGTCAAAAGGGCCATCTGAAAAAAGTGTAAAATCCAGAAAGGCAGGACAGGCCATGGAGAACTGGGAGCCTTGTTATGCTGATGGGCGGGATGTAAATTGCCAACAGCCACTCGGGAGAAGTGTATGGTGTTTCCTGAAACATCTAAAAAACAAAGCAACAGAGCCTAGGGCACTTCCACTTATGGTCCTATAGCTTAGGGAAATGAAAATCAAAAAGACACAGCCACCCCAAAGTTTGGGACGGCTCTCTTTACAAGAACCTCGTTTACGGTACAAGTTCAATATCGCAGAAAGTGAGAAATGGACAAAGAAGTTGTGGTACTTATGTACAATGCAATATCACTCAGCAATGACATCTATGTCATCAGGCCCGTAGCAGCATAATGAGTGGATTCAGGTGTGATGATTCTAACTGAAATAAGTCACACAGAAAAAGAAGCATCATAAGATATCATTAATACACGGAATGTAAACTTGGCTACACAGGAACTGGATTACAAAACAGAACAGGGTCTCAAATTTAGAAAACCAACTTATGCTTGCTTAAGGGGAAAGGTGAGTTGGGGTGCTGCATAAAACCAGAGATTGAAATGAGCACAGATAAAGCTCCTTAAGCCAAATATGGAATAGACAAGAGCTACTCCTTGCTCAACGAAATGGACTCAACACCCCATATTAAACGCCTAAGAATGTACCTGACTAGTAAGTATCTTAAAACCTATGGATTGCTATGTCTCCGAAAGAGAATCAAGCGTGCGTTCAGGGGCATAAACGCAGCAGTGATAGGATTGGAGAGGTTCGGTGAGCAAATGAAGACCCTTTGAAGTCATATTGCATGGTACCCATTCCACGGGTCTCAACTCTCCAGGTTTCAGGGATTCTTCCTTCAGCTAAAACATGCATATGGAACCCAGAGTATGATCAACCGTGTGATCGGGAGACGTCTTCAAATATGTCTCCGTTCTCGTCCCCTGGTACTCGGGTGCAACATTCCAGACGCTTTACTAACACTCTCCCGACTTGGAGAGTCAGTGCCTTTAACCTCCTGTTTGGCCCAGTTTGCAATTTCTGCGGAAGATGAACAGGAATAGGGAGAACCAATGAGAGACTAGCTGGAGGTGTCTGGACGGGCAAATTTAACTCTCATTTCCCACCAGGAAGAGGAATTAACCAAAGGCTCAGCGTGCCGTGCCGGAACCAGATTAGGGCCTGAAGCAATCCTGCGGTGTTGCGGCCAGCTCACAAGAAAGCGAGTTGAAGAAAGGAGCTCAGGGGCACTGTAATTCACAAACCTGCAGTGTTATAAGTGACAGCTATCGTCCAAAAATATACTGAAGTAAGGCTGCCAAGAGGACTTGAAAGCGGGGCAGAATTGCAGGAAACCGATTTCAGGAGGTAGATGGGAATTGCATTTAAAGCATAGGAAAAGAGGCAGAACGTCCACAATGATGCACTTGGCCAAAAAGGGCGTATGCGTTTTTTCCTGAATATATTCAGGAAAAAACGCATACGCCCTTTTTGGCCAACCAAGCAAGCTTGCAAAGGAAATCTGCACTACAATGAAGTCTCACTTCCCCCCGGTCAAAAGGGCCATCTGAAAAAAGTGTAAAATCCAGAAAGGCAGGACAGGCCATGGAGAACTGGGAGCCTTGTTATGCTGATGGGCGGGATGTAAATTGCCAACAGCCACTCGGGAGAAGTGTATGGTGTTTCCTGAAACATCTAAAAAACAAAGCAACAGAGCCTAGGACACTTCCACTTATGGTCCTATAGCTTAGGGAAATGAAAATCAAAAAGACACAGCCACCCCAAAGTTTGGGACGGCTCTGTTTACAAGAACCTCGTTTACGGTACAAGTTCAATGTCGCAGAAAGTGAAAAATGGATAAAGAAGTTGTGGTACTTACGTACAATGCAATATCACTCAGCAATGACATCTACGTCATCAGGCCCGTAGCAGCATAATGAGTGGATTCAGGTATGATGATTCTAACTGAAATAAGTCACACAGAAAAAGAAACATCATAAGATATCACTAATACAAGGAATGTAAACTTGGCTACACAGGAACTGGATTACAAAACAGAACAGGGTCTCAAATTTAGAAAACAGACTTATCCTTGCTTAAGGGGAAAGGTGAGTTGGGGTGCTGCATAAAACCAGAGATTGAAATGAGCACAGATAAAGTTCCTTAAGCCAAATATGGAATAGACAAGAGCTACTCCTTGCTCAATGAAATGGACTCAACACCCCATATTAAACGCCTAAGAATCTACCTGACTAGTAAGTATCTTAAAACCTATGGATTGCTATGTGTCCGAAAGGGAATCAAGCATCTGTCCAGGGGCATAAACGCAGCAGTGATAGGATTGGAGAGGTTCGGTGAGCAAATGAAGACCCTTTGAAGTCATATTGCATGGTACCCATTCCACGGGTCTCAACTCTCCAGGTTTAGGGGATTCTTCCTTCAGCTAAAACATGCATGTGGAACCCACAGTATGATCAACCGTGTGATCGGGAGATGTCTTCAAATATGTCTCCGTTCTCGTCCCCTGGTACTCGGGTGCAACATTCCAGACGCTTTACTAACACTCTCCCGACTTGGAGAGTCAGTGCCTTTAACCTCCTGTTTGGCCCAGTTTGCAATTTCTGCGGAAGATGAACAGGAATAGGGAGAACCAATGAGAGACTAGCTGGAGGTGTCTGGACGGGCAAATTTAACTCTCATTTCCCACCAGGAAGAGGAATTAACCAAAGGCTCAGCGTGCCGTGCCGGAACCAGATTAGGGCCTGAAGCAATCCTGCGGTGTTGCGGCCAGCTCACAAGAAAGCGAGTTGAAGAAAGGAGCTCAGGGGCACTGTAATTCACAAACCTGCAGTGTTATAAGTGACAGCTATCGTCCAAAAATATACTGAAGTAAGGCTGCCAAGAGGACTTGAAAGTGGGGCAGAATTGCAGGAAACCGATTTCAGGAGGTAGATTGGAATTGCATTTAAAGCATAAGAAAAGAGGCAGAACGTCCACAATGATGCACTTGGCCAAAAAGGGCGTATGCGTTTTTTCCTGAATATATTCAGGAAAAAACGCATACGCCCTTTTTGGCCAACCAAGCAATCTTGCAAAGGAAATCTGCACTACAATGAAGTCTCACTTCCCCCGGTCAAAAGGGCCATCTGAAAAAAGTGTAAAATCCAGAAAGGCAGGACAGGCCATGGAGAACTGGGAGCCTTGTTATGCTGATGGGCGGGATGTAAATTGCCAACAGCCACTCGGGAGAAGTGTATGGTGTTTCCTGAAACATCTAAAAAACAAAGCAACAGAGCCTAGGGCACTTCCACTTATGGTCCTATAGCTTAGGGAAATGAAAATCAAAAAGACACAGCCACCCCAAAGTTTGGGACGGCTCTGTTTACAAGAACCTCGTTTACGGTACAAGTTCAATATCGCAGATAGTGAAAAATGGATGAAGAAGTTGTGGTACTTATGTACAATGCAATATCACTCAGCAATGACATCTATGTCATCAGGCCCGTAGCAGCATAATGAGTGGATTCAGGTATGATGATTCTAACTGAAAGAAGTCACACAGAAAAAGAAACATCATAAGATATCACTAATACACGGAATGTAAACTTGGCTACACAGGAACTGGATTACAAAACAGAACAGGGTCTCAAATTTAGAAAACCAACTTATGCTTGCTTAAGGGGAAATGTGAGTTGGGGTGCTGCATAAAACCAGAGATTGAAATGAGCACAGATAAAGCTCCTTAAGCCAAATATGGAATAGACAAGAGCTACTCCTTGCTCAACGAAATGAACTCAACACCCCATATTAAACGCCTAAGAATGTACCTGACTAGTAAGTATCTTAAAACCTATGGATTGCTATCTCTCCGAAAGAGAATCAAGCGTGCGTACAGGGGCATAAACGCAGCAGTGATAGGATTGGAGAGGTTCGGTGAGCAAATGAAGACCCTTTGAAGTCATATTGCATGGTACCCATTCCACGGGTCTCAACTCTCCAGGTTTAGGGGATTCTTCCTTCAGCTAAAACATGCATGTGGAACCCACAGTATGATCAACCGTGTGATCGGGAGACGTCTTCAAATATGTCTCCGTTCTCGACCCCTGGTACTCGGGTGCAACATTCCAGACGCTTTACTAACACTCTCCCGACTTGGAGAGTCAGTGCCTTTAACCTCCTGTTTGGCCCAGTTTGCAATTTCTGCGGAAGATGAACAGGAATAGGGAGAACCAATGAGAGACTAGCTGGAGGTGTCTGGACGGGCAAATTTAACTCTCATTTCCCACCAGGAAGAGGAATTAACCAAAGGCTCAGCGTGCCATGCCGGAACCAGATTAGGGCCTGAAGCAATCATGCGGTGTTGCGGCCAGCTCACAGGAAAGCGAGTTGAAGAAAGGAGCTCAGGGGCACTGTGATTCACAAACCTGCAGAGTTATAAATGACAGCTATCGTCCAAAAATATACTGAAATAAGGCTGCCAAGAGGAATTGAAAGCGGGGCAGAATTGCAGGAAACCGATTTCAGGAGGTAGACTGGAATTGCATTTAAAGCATAAGAAAAGAGGCAGAACGTCCACAATGATGCACTTGGGCAAAAAGGGCGTATGCGTTTTTTCCTGAATATATTCAGGAAAAAACGCATACGCCCTTTTTGGCCAACCAAGCAAGCTTGCAAAGGAAATCTGCACTACAATGAAGTCTCACTTCCCCCCAGTCAAAAGGGCCATCTGAAAAAAGTGTAAAATCCAGAAAGGCAGGACAGGCCATGGAGAACTGGGAGCATTGTTATGCTGATGGTTAGGAAGTAAATTGCCAACAGCCACTCAGGAGAAGTGTATGGTGTTTCCTGAAACATCTAAAAAACAAAGCAACAGAGCCTAGGGCACTTCCACTTATGGTCCTATAGCTTAGGGAAATGAAAATCAAAAAGACACAGCCACCCCAAAGTTTGGGACGGCTCTGTTTACAAGAGCCTCGTTTACGGTACAAGTTCAATATCGCAGAAAGTGAAAAATGGATGAAGAAGTTGTGGTACTTACGTACAATGCAATATCACTCAGCAATGACATCTATGTCATCAGGCCCGTAGCAGCATAATGAGTGGATTCAGGTATGATGATTCTAACTGAAATAAGTCACACAGAAAAAGAAACATCATAAGATATCACTAATACACGGAATGTAAACTTGGCTACACAGGAACTGGATTACAAAACAGAACAGGGTCTCAAATTTAGAAAACCAACTTATGCTTGCTTAAGGGGAAAGGTGAGTTGGGGTGCTGCATAAAACCAGAGATTGAAATGAGCACAGATAAAGCTCCTTAAGCCAAATATGGAATAGACAAGAGCTACTCCTTGCTCAACGAAATGGACTCAACACCCCATATTAAACGCCTAAGAATGTACCTGACTAGTAAGTATCTGAAAACGTATGGATTGCTATGTCTCCGAAAGAGAATCAAGCGTGCATACAGGGGCATAAACGCAGCAGTGATACGATTGGAGAGGTTCGGTGAGCAAATGAAGACCCTTTGAAGTCATACTGCATGGCACCCATTCCACGGGTCTCAACTCTCCAGGTTTAAGGGATTCTTCCTTCAGCTAAAACATGCATGTGGAACCCACAGTATGATCAACCATGTGATCGGGAGACGTGTTCAAATATGTCTCCGTTCTCGTCCCCTGGTACTCGGGTGCAACATTCCACACGCTTTACTAACACTCTCCCGACTTGGAGAGTCAGTGCCTTTAACCTCCTGTTTGGCCCAGTTTGCAATTTCTGCGGAAGATGAACAGGAATAGGGAGAACCAATGAGAGACTAGCTGGAGGTGTCTGGACGGGCAAATTTAACTCTCATTTCCCACCAGGAAGAGGAATTAACCAAAGGCTCAGTGTGCCGTGCCGGAACCAGATTAGGGCCTGAAGCAATACTGCGGTGTTGCGGCCAGCTCACAAGAAAGCGAGTTGAAGAAAGGAGCTCAGGGGCACTGTGATTCACAAACCTGCAGAGTTATAAATGACAGCTATCGTCCAAAAATGTACTGAAGTAAGGCTGCCAAGAGGACTTGAAAGCGGGGCAGAATTGCAGGAAACCGATTTCAGGAGGTAGACTGGAATTGCATTTAAAGCATAGGAAAAGAGGCAGAACGTCCACAATGATGCACATGACCAAAAAGGGCGTATGCGTTTTTTCCTGAATATATTCAGGAAAAAACGCATACGCCCTTTTTGGCCAACCAAGCAAGCTTGCGAAGGAAATCTGCACTACAATGAAGTCTCACTTCCCCCCGGTCAAAAGGGCCATCTGAAAAAAGTGTAAAATCCAGAAAGGCAGGACAGGCCATGGACAACTGGGAGCATTGTTATGCTGATGGTTGGGAAGTAATTTGCCAACAGCCACTCGGGAGAAGTGTATGGTGTTTCCTGAAACATCTAAAAAGCAAAGCAACAGAGCCTAGGGTACTTCCACTTATGGTCCTATAGCTTAGGGAAATGAAAATCAAAAAGACACAGCCAACCCAAAGTTTGGGACGGCTCTGTTTACAAGAACCTCGTTTACGGTACAAGTTCAATATCGCAGAAAGTGAGAAATGGACAAAGAAGTTGTGGTACTTATGTACAATGCAATATCACTCAGCAATGACATCTATGTCATCAGGCCCGTAGCAGCATAATGAGTGCATTCAGGTGTGATGATTCTAACTGAAATAAGTCACACAGAAAAAGAAGCATCATAAGATATCACTAATACACGGAATGTAAACTTGGCTACACAGGAACTGGATTACAAAACAGAACAGGGTCTCAAATTTAGAAAACCAACTTATGCTTGCTTAAGGGGAAAGGTGAGTTGGGGTGCTGCATAAAACCAGAGATTGAAATGAGCACAGATAAAGCTCCTTAAGCCAAATATGGAATAGACAAGAGCTACTCCTTGCTCAACGAAATGGACTCAACACCCCATATTAAACGCCTAAGAATGTACCTGACTAGTAAGTATCTTAAAACCTATGGATTGCTATGTCTCCGAAAGAGAATCAAGCGTGCGTACAGGGGCATAAACGCAGCAGTGATAGGATTGGAGAGGTTCGGTGAGCAAATGAAGACCCTTTGAAGTCATATTGCATGGTACCCATTCCACGGGTCTCAACTCTCCAGGTTTCAGGGATTCTTCCTTCAGCTAAAACATGCATATGGAACCCAGAGTATGATCAACCGTGTGATCGGGAGACGTCTTCAAATATGTCTCCGTTCTCGTCCCCTGGTACTCGGGTGCAACATTCCAGACGCTTTACTAACACTCTCCCGACTTGGAGAGTCAGTGCCTTTAACCTCCTGTTTGGCCCAGTTTGCAATTTCTGCGGAAGATGAACACGAATAGGGAGAACCAATGAGAGACTAGCTGGAGGTGTCTGGACGGGCAAATTTAACTCTCATTTCCCACCAGGAAGAGGAATTAACCAAAGGCTCAGCGTGCCGTGCCGGAACCAGATTAGGGCCTGAAGCAATCCTGCGGTGTTGCGGCCAGCTCACAAGAAAGCGAGTTGAAGAAAGGAGCTCAGGGGCACTGTAATTCACAAACCTGCAGTGTTATAAGTGACAGCTATCGTCCAAAAATATACTGAAGTAAGGCTGCCAAGAGGACTTGAAAGCGGGGCAGAATTGCAGGAAACCGATTTCAGGAGGTAGACTGGAATTGCATTTAAAGCATAGGAAAAGAGGCAGAACGTCCACAATGATGCACTTGGCCAAAAAGGGCGTATGCGTTTTTTCCTGAATATATTCAGGAAAAAACGCATACGCCCTTTTTGGCCAACCAAGCAAGCTTGCAAAGGAAATCTGCACTACAATGAAGTCTCACTTCCCCCCGGTCAAAAGGGCCATCTGAAAAAAGTGTAAAATCCAGAAAGGCAGGACAGGCCATGGAGAACTGGGAGCCTTGTTATGCTGATGGGCGGGATGTAAATTGCCAACAGCCACTCGGGAGAAGTGTATGGTGTTTCCTGAAACATCTAAAAAACAAAGCAACAGAGCCTAGGACACTTCCACTTATGGTCCTATAGCTTAGGGAAATGAAAATCAAAAAGACACAGCCACCCCAAAGTTTGGGACGGCTCTGTTTACAAGAACCTCGTTTACGGTACAAGTTCAATGTCGCAGAAAGTGAAAAATGGATAAAGAAGTTGTGGTACTTACGTACAATGCAATATAACTCAGCAATGACATCTATGTCATCAGGCCCGTAGCAGCATAATGAGTGGATTCAGGTATGATGATTCTAACTGAAATAAGTCACACAGAAAAAGAAACATCATAAGATATCACTAATACAAGGAATGTAAACTTGGCTACACAGGAACTGGATTACAAAACAGAACAGGGTCTCAAATTTAGAAAACAGACTTATCCTTGCTTAAGGGGAAAGGTGAGTTGGGGTGCTGCATAAAACCAGAGATTGAAATGAGCACAGATAAAGTTCCTTAAGCCAAATATGGAATAGACAAGAGCTACTCCTTGCTCAATGAAATGGACTCAACACCCCATATTAAACGCCTAAGAATGTACCTGACTAGTAAGTATCTTAAAACCTATGGATTGCTATGTGTCCGAAAGGGAATCAAGCATGTGTCCAGGGGCATAAACGCAGCAGTGATAGGATTGGAGAGGTTCGGTGAGCAAATGAAGACCCTTTGAAGTCATATTGCATGGTACCCATTCCACGGGTCTCAACTCTCCAGGTTTAGGGGATTCTTCCTTCAGCTAAAACATGCATGTGGAACCCACAGTATGATCAACCGTGTGATCGGGAGACGTCTTCAAATATGTCTCCGTTCTCGACCCCTGGTACTCGGGTGCAACATTCCAGACGCTTTACTAACACTCTCCCGACTTGGAGAGTCAGTGCCTTTAACCTCCTGTTTGGCCCAGTTTGCAATTTCTGCGGAAGATGAACAGGAATAGGGAGAACCAATGAGAGACTAGCTGGAGGTGTCTGGACGGGCAAATTTAACTCTCATTTCCCACCAGGAAGAGGAATTAACCAAAGGCTCAGCGTGCCATGCCGGAACCAGATTAGGGCCTGAAGCAATCATGCGGTGTTGCGGCCAGCTCACAGGAAAGCGAGTTGAAGAAAGGAGCTCAGGGGCACTGTGATTCACAAACCTGCAGAGTTATAAATGACAGCTATCGTCCAAAAATATACTGAAATAAGGCTGCCAAGAGGAATTGAAAGCGGGGCGGAATTGCAGGAAACCGATTTCAGGAGGTAGACTGGAATTGCATTTAAAGCATAGGAAAAGAGGCAGAACGTCCACAATGATGCACTTGGGCAAAAAGGGCGTATGCGTTTTTTCCTGAATATATTCAGGAAAAAACGCATACGCCCTTTTTGGCCAACCAAGCAAGCTTGCAAAGGAAATCTGCACTACAATGAAGTCTCACTTCCCCCCAGTCAAAAGGGCCATCTGAAAAAAGTGTAAAATCCAGAAAGGCAGGACAGGCCATGGAGAACTGGGAGCATTGTTATGCTGATAGTTAGGAAGTAAATTGCCAACAGCCACTCAGGAGAAGTGTATGGTGTTTCCTGAAACATCTAAAAAACAAAGCAACAGAGCCTAGGGCACTTCCACTTATGGTCCTATAGCTTAGGGAAATGAAAATCAAAAAGACACAGCCACCCCAAAGTTTGGGACGGCTCTGTTTACAAGAACCTCGTTTACGGTACAAGTTCAATATCGCAGAAAGTGAGAAATGGACAAAGAAGTGGTGGTACTTACGTACAATGCAATATCATTCGGCAATGACATCTATGTCATCAGGCCCGTAGCAGCATAATGAGTGCATTCAGGTATGATGATTCTAACTGAAATAAGTCACACAGAAAAAGAAACATCATAAGATATCACTAATACACGGAATGTAAACTTGGCTACACAGGAACTGGATTACAAAACAGAACAGGGTCTCAAATTTAGAAAACCAACTTATGCTTGCTTAAGGGGAAAGGTGAGTTGGGGTGCTGCATAAAACCAGATATTGAAATGAGCACAGATAAAGTTCCTTAAGCCAAATATGGAATAGGCAAGAGCTACTCCTTGCTCAACGAAATGGACTCAACACCCCATATTAAACGCCTAAGAATGTACCTGACTAGTAAGTATCTGAAAACCTATGGAATGCTATGTCTCCGAAAGAGAATCAAGCGTGCGTACAGGGACATAAACGCAGCAGTGATAGAATTGGAGAGGTTCGGTGAGCAAATGAAGACCCTTTGAAGTCATATTGCACGGTACCCATTCCATGGGTCTCAACTCTCCAGGTTTAGGGGATTATTCCTTCAGCTAAAACATGCATGTGGAACCCACAGTATGATCAACCATGTGATCGGGAGACGTGTTCAAATATGTCTCCGTTCTCGTCCCCTGGTACTCGGGTGCAACATTCCAGACGCTTTACTAACACTCTCCCGACTTGGAGAGTCAGTGCCTTTAACCTCCTGTTTGGCCCAGTTTGCAATTTCTGCGGAAGATGAACAGGAATAGGGAGAACCAATGAGAGACTAGCTGGAGGTGTCTGGACGGGCAAATTTAACTCTCATTTCCCACCAGGAAGAGGAATTAACCAAAGGCTCAGCGTGCCGTGCCGGAACTAGATTAGGGCCTGAAGCAATCCTGCGGTGTTGCGGCCAGCTCACAAGAAAGCGAGTTGAAGAAAGGAGCTCAGGGGCACTGTGATTCACAAACCTGCAGAGTTATAAATGACAGCTATCGTCCAAAAATGTACTGAAGTAAGGCTGCCAAGAGGACTTGAAAGTGAGGCAGAATTGCAGGAAACCGATTTCAGGAGGTAGACTGGAATTGCATTTAAAGCATAGGAAAAGAGGCAGAACGTCCACAATGATGCACTTGGCCAAAAAGGGCGTATGCGTTTTTTCCTGAATATATTCAGGAAAAAACGCATACGCCCTTTTTGGCCAACCAAGCAAGCTTGCAAAGGAAATCTGCACTACAATGAAGTCTCACTTCCCCCCGGTCAAAAGGGCCATCTGAAAAAAGTGTAAAATCCAGAAAGGCAGGACAGGCCATGGAGAACTGGGAGCATTGTTATGCTGATGGTTGGGAAGTAAATTGCCAACAGCCACTCAGGAGAAGTGTATGGTGTTTCCTGAAACATCTAAAAAACAAAGCAACAGAGCCTAGGGCACTTCCACTTATGGTCCTATAGCTTAGGGAAATGAAAATCAAAAAGACACAGCCACCCCAAAGTTTGGGACGGCTCTGTTTACAAGAACCTCGTTTACGGTACAAGTTCAATATCGCAGAAAGTGAGAAATGGACAAAGAAGTTGTGGTACTTATGTACAATGCAATATCACTCAGCAATGACATCTATGTCATCAGGCCCGTAGCAGCATAATGAGTGCATTCAGGTGTGATGATTCTAACTGAAATAAGTCACACAGAAAAAGAAGCATCATAAGATATCACTAATACACGGAATGTAAACTTGGCTACACAGGAACTGGATTACAAAACAGAACAGGGTCTCAAATTTAGAAAACCAACTTATGCTTGCTTAAGGGGAAAGGTGAGTTGGGGTGCTGCATAAAACCAGAGATTGAAATGAGCACAGATTAAGCTCCTTAAGCCAAATATGGAGTAGACAAGAGCTACTCCTTGCTCAACGAAATGGACTCAACACCCCATATTAAACGCCTAAGAATGTACCTGACTAGTAAGTATCTTAAAACCTATGGATTGCTATGTCTCCGAAAGAGAATCAAGCATGCGTACAGGGGCATAAACGCAGCAGTGATAGGATTGGAGAGGTTCGGTGAGCAAATGAAGACCCTTTGAAGTCATATTGCATGGTACCCATTCCACGGGTCTCAACTCTCCAGGTTTCAGGGATTCTTCCTTCAGCTAAAACATGCATATGGAACCCAGAGTATGATCAACCGTGTGATCGGGAGACGTCTTCAAATATGTCTCCGTTCTCGTCCCCTGGTACTCGGGTGCAACATTCCAGACGCTTTACTAACACTCTCCCGACTTGGAGAGTCAGTGCCTTTAACCTCCTGTTTGGCCCAGTTTGCAATTTCTGCGGAAGATGAACAGGAATAGGGAGAACCAATGAGAGACTAGCTGGAGGTGTCTGGACGGGCAAATTTAACTCTCATTTCCCACCAGGAAGAGGAATTAACCAAAGGCTCAGCGTGCCGTGCCGGAACCAGATTAGGGCCTGAAGCAATCCTGCGGTGTTGCGGCCAGCTCACAAGAAAGCGAGTTGAAGAAAGGAGCTCAGGGGCACTGTAATTCACAAACCTGCAGTGTTATAAGTGACAGCTATCGTCCAAAAATATACTGAAGTAAGGCTGCCAAGAGGACTTGAAAGCGGGGCAGAATTGCAGGAATCCGATTTCAGGAGGTAGACGGGAATTGCATTTAAAGCATAGGAAAAGAGGCAGAACGTCCACAATGATGCACTTGGCCAAAAAGGGCGTATGCATTTTTTCCTGAATATATTCAGGAAAAAACGCATACGCCCTTTTTGGCCAACCAAGCAAGCTTGCAAAGGAAATCTGCACTACAATGAAGTCTCACTTCCCCCCGGTCAAAAGGGCCATCTGAAAAAAGTGTAAAATCCAGAAAAGCAGGACAGGCCATGGAGAACTGGGAGCCTTGTTATGCTGATGGGCGGGATGTAAATTGCCAACAGCCACTCGGGAGAAGTGTATGGTGTTTCCTGAAACATCTAAAAAACAAAGCAACAGAGCCTAGGACACTTCCACTTATGGTCCTATAGCTTAGGGAAATGAAAATCAAAAAGACACAGCCACCCCAAAGTTTGGGACGGCTCTGTTTACAAGAACCTCGTTTACGGTACAAGTTCAATGTCGCAGAAAGTGAAAAATGGATAAAGAGGTTGTGGTACTTACGTACAATGCAATATCACTCAGCAATGACATCTATGTCATCAGGCCCGTAGCAGCATAATGAGTGGATTCAGGTATGATGATTCTAACTGAAATAAGTCACACAGAAAAAGAAACATCATAAGATATCACTAATACAAGGAATGTAAACTTGGCTACACAGGAACTGGATTACAAAACAGAACAGGGTCTCAAATTTAGAAAACAGACTTATCCTTGCTTAAGGGGAAAGGTGAGTTGGGGTGCTGCATAAAACCAGAGATTGAAATGAGCACAGATAAAGTTCCTTAAGCCAAATATGGAATAGACAAGAGCTACTCCTTGCTCAATGTAATGGACTCAACACCCCATATTAAACGCCTAAGAATGTACCTGACTAGTAAGTATCTTAAAACCTATGGATTGCTATGTGTCCGAAAGGGAATCAAGCATGTGTCCAGGGGCATAAACGCAGCAGTGATAGGATTGGAGAGGTTCGGTGAGCAAATGAAGACCCTTTGAAGTCATATTGCATGGTACCCATTCCACGGGTCTCAACTCTCCAGGTTTAGGGGATTCTTCCTTCAGCTAAAACATGCATGTGGAACCCACAGTATGATCAACCGTGTGATCGGGAGATGTCTTCAAATATGTCTCCGTTCTCGTCCCCTGGTACTCGGGTGCAACATTCCAGACGCTTTACTAACACTCTCCCGACTTGGAGAGTCAGTGCCTTTAACCTCCTGTTTGGCCCAGTTTGCAATTTCTGCGGAAGATGAACAGGAATAGGGAGAACCAATGAGAGACTAGCTGGAGGTGTCTGGACGGGCAAATTTAACTCTCATTTCCCACCAGGAAGAGGAATTAACCAAAGGCTCAGCGTGCCATGCCGGAACCAGATTAGGGCCTGAAGCAATCCTGCGGTGTTGCGGCCAGCTCACAGGAAAGCGAGTTGAAGAAAGGAGCTCAGGGGCACTGTGATTCACAAACCTGCAGAGTTATAAATGACAGCTATCGTCCAAAAATATACCGAAATAAGGCTGCCAAGAGGAATTGAAAGCGGGGCAGAATTGCAGGAAACCGATTTCAGGAGGTAGACTGGAATTGCATTTAAAGCATAAGAAAAGAGGCAGAACGTCCACAATGATGCACTTGGGCAAAAAGGGCGTATGCGTTTTTTCCTGAATATATTCAGGAAAAAACGCATACGCCCTTTTTGGCCAACCAAGCAAGCTTGCAAAGGAAATCTGCACTACAATGAAGTCTCACTTCCCCCCAGTCAAAAGGGCCATCTGAAAAAAGTGTAAAATCCAGAAAGGCAGGACAGGCCATGGAGAACTGGGAGCATTGTTATGCTGATAGTTAGGAAGTAAATTGCCAACAGCCACTCAGGAGAAGTGTATGGTGTTTCCTGAAACATCTAAAAAACAAAGCAACAGAGCCTAGGGCACTTCCACTTATGGTCCTATAGCTTAGGGAAATGAAAATCAAAAAGACACAGCCACCCCAAAGTTTGGGACGGCTCTGTTTACAAGAACCTCGTTTACGGTACAAGTTCAATATCGCAGAAAGTGAGAAATGGACAAAGAAGTGGTGGTACTGACGTACAATGCAATATCATTCAGCAATGACATCTATGTCATCAGGCCCGTAGCAGCATAATGAGTGCATTCAGGTATGATGATTCTAACTGAAATAAGTCACACAGAAAAAGAAACATCATAAGATATCACTAATACACGGAATGTAAACTTGGCTACACAGGAACTGGATTACAAAACAGAACAGGGTCTCAAATTTAGAAAACCAACTTATGCTTGCTTAAGGGGAAAGGTGAGTTGGGGTGCTGCATAAAACCAGAGATTGAAATGAGCACAGATAAAGTTCCTTAAGCCAAATATGGAATAGGCAAGAGCTACTCCTTGCTCAACGAAATGGACTCAACACCCCATATTAAACGCCTAAGAATGTACCTGACTAGTAAGTATCTGAAAACCTATGGAATGCTATGTCTCCGAAAGAGAATCAAGCGTGCGTACAGGGACATAAACGCAGCAGTGATAGAATTGGAGAGGTTCGGTGAGCAAATGAAGACCCTTTGAAGTCATATTGCACGGTACCCATTCCATGGGTCTCAACTCTCCAGGTTTAGGGGATTATTCCTTCAGCTAAAACATGCATGTGGAACCCACAGTATGATCAACCATGTGATCGGGAGACGTGTTCAAATATGTCTCCGTTCTCGTCCCCTGGTACTCGGGTGCAACATTCCAGACGCTTTACTAACACTCTCCCGACTTGGAGAGTCAGTGCCTTTAACCTCCTGTTTGGCCCAGTTTGCAATTTCTGCGGAAGATGAACAGGAATAGGGAGAACCAATGAGAGACTAGCTGGAGGTGTCTGGACGGGCAAATTTAACTCTCATTTCCCACCAGGAAGAGGAATTAACCAAAGGCTCAGCGTGCCGTGCCGGAACTAGATTAGGGCCTGAAGCAATCCTGCGGTGTTGCGGCCAGCTCACAAGAAAGCGAGTTGAAGAAAGGAGCTCAGGGGCACTGTGATTCACAAACCTGCAGAGTTATAAATGACAGCTATCGTCCAAAAATGTACTGAAGTAAGGCTGCCAAGAGGACTTGAAAGTGAGGCAGAATTGCAGGAAACCGATTTCAGGAGGTAGACTGGAATTGCATTTAAAGCATAGGAAAAGAGGCAGAACGTCCACAATGATGCACTTGGCCAAAAAGGGCGTATGCGTTTTTTCCTGAATATATTCAGGAAAAAACGCATACGCCCTTTTTGGCCAACCAAGCAAGCTTGCAAAGGAAATCTGCACTACAATGAAGTCTCACTTCCCCCCGGTCAAAAGGGCCATCTGAAAAAAGTGTAAAATCCAGAAAGGCAGGACAGGCCATGGAGAACTGGGAGCATTGTTATGCTGATGGTTGGGAAGTAAATTGCCAACAGCCACTCAGGAGAAGTGTATGGTGTTTCCTGAAACATCTAAAAAACAAAGCAACAGAGCCTAGGGCACTTCCACTTATGGTCCTATAGCTTAGGGAAATGAAAATCAAAAAGACACAGCCACCACAAAGTTTGGGACGGCTCTGTTTACAAGAACCTCGTTTACGGTACAAGTTCAATGTCGCAGAAAGTGAAAAATGGATAAAGAAGTTGTGGTACTTACGTACAATGCAATATCACTCAGCAATGACATCTATGTCATCAGGCCCGTAGCAGCATAATGAGTGGATTCAGGTATGATGATTCTAACTGAAATAAGTCACACAGAAAAAGAAACATCATAAGATATCACTAATACAAGGAATGTAAACTTGGCTACACAGGAACTGGATTACAAAACAGAACAGGGTCTCAAATTTAGAAAACAGACTTATCCTTGCTTAAGGGGAAAGGTGAGTTGGGGTGCTGCATAAAACCAGAGATTGAAATGAGCACAGATAAAGTTCCTTAAGCCAAATATGGAATAGACAAGAGCTACTCCTTGCTCAATGTAATGGACTCAACACCCCATATTAAACGCCTAAGAATGTACCTGACTAGTAAGTATCTTAAAACCTATGGATTGCTATGTGTCCGAAAGGGAATCAAGCATGTGTCCAGGGGCATAAACGCAGCAGTGATAGGATTGGAGAGGTTCGGTGAGCAAATGAAGACCCTTTGAAGTCATATTGCATGGTACCCATTCCACGGGTCTCAACTCTCCAGGTTTAGGGGATTCTTCCTTCAGCTAAAACATGCATGTGGAACCCACAGTATGATCAACCGTGTGATCGGGAGATGTCTTCAAATATGTCTCCGTTCTCGTCCCCTGGTACTCGGGTGCAACATTCCAGACGCTTTACTAACACTCTCCCGACTTGGAGAGTCAGTGCCTTTAACCTCCTGTTTGGCCCAGTTTGCAATTTCTGCGGAAGATGAACAGGAATAGGGAGAACCAATGAGAGACTAGCTGGAGGTGTCTGGACGGGCAAATTTAACTCTCATTTCCCACCAGGAAGAGGAATTAACCAAAGGCTCAGCGTGCCATGCCGGAACCAGATTAGGGCCTGAAGCAATCATGCGGTGTTGCGGCCAGCTCACAGGAAAGCGAGTTGAAGAAAGGAGCTCAGGGGCACTGTGATTCACAAACCTGCAGAGTTATAAATGACAGCTATCGTCCAAAAATATACCGAAATAAGGCTGCCAAGAGGAATTGAAAGCGGGGCAGAATTGCAGGAAACCGATTTCAGGAGGTAGACTGGAATTGCATTTAAAGCATAAGAAAAGAGGCAGAACGTCCACAATGATGCACTTGGGCAAAAAGGGCGTATGCGTTTTTTCCTGAATATATTCAGGAAAAAACGCATACGCCCTTTTTGGCCAACCAAGCAAGCTTGCAAAGGAAATCTGCACTACAATGAAGTCTCACTTCCCCCCAGTCAAAAGGGCCATCTGAAAAAAGTGTAAAATCCAGAAAGGCAGGACAGGCCATGGAGAACTGGGAGCATTGTTATGCTGATAGTTAGGAAGTAAATTGCCAACAGCCACTCAGGAGAAGTGTATGGTGTTTCCTGAAACATCTAAAAAACAAAGCAACAGAGCCTAGGGCACTTCCACTTATGGTCCTATAGCTTAGGGAAATGAAAATCAAAAAGACACAGCCACCACAAAGTTTGGGATGGCTCTGTTTACAAGAACCTCGTTCACGGTACAAGTTCAATATCACAGAAAGTGAAAAATGGATGAAGAAGTTGTGGTACTTACGTACAATGCAATATCACTCAGCAATGACATCTATGTCATCAGGCCCGTAGCAGCATAATGAGTGGATTCAGGTATGATGATTCTAACTGAAATAAGTCACACAGAAAAAGAAACATCATAAGATATCACTAATACACGGAATGTAAACTTGGCTACACAGGAACTGGATTACAAAACAGAACAGGGTCTCAAATTTAGAAAACCAACTTATGCTTGCTTAAGGGGAAAGGTGAGTTGGGGTGCTGCATAAAACCAGAGATTGAAATGAGCACAGATAAAGTTCCTTAAGCCAAATATGGAATAGACAAGAGCTACTCCTTGCTCAACGAAATGGACTCAACACCCCATATGAAACGCCTAAGAATGTACCTGACTAGTAAGTATCTGAAAACCTATGGATGGCTATGTCTCCGAAAGAGAATCAAGCGTGCGTACAGGGACATAAACGCAGCAGTGATAGAATTGGAGAGGTTCGGTGAGCAAATGAAGACCCTTTGAAGTCATATTGCACGGTACCCATTCCATGGGTCTCAACTCTCCAGGTTTAGGGGATTATTCCTTCAGCTAAAACATGCATGTGGAACCCACAGTATGATCAACCATGTGATCGGGAGACGTGTTCAAATATGTCTCCGTTCTCGTCCCCTGGTACTCGGGTGCAACATTCCAGACGCTTTACTAACACTCTCCCGACTTGGAGAGTCAGTGCCTTTAACCTCCTGTTTGGCCCAGTTTGCAATTTCTGCGGAAGATGAACAGGAATAGGGAGAACCAATGAGAGACTAGCTGGAGGTGTCTGGACGGGCAAATTTAACTCTCATTTCCCACCAGGAAGAGGAATTAACCAAAGGCTCAGCGTGCCGTGCCGGAACCAGATTAGGGCCTGAAGCAATCCTGCGGTGTTGCGGCCAGCTCACAAGAAAGCGAGTTGAAGAAAGGAGCTCAGGGGCACTGTGATTCACAAACCTGCAGAGTTATAAATGACAGCTATCGTCCAAAAATGTACTGAAGTAAGGCTGCCAAGAGGACTTGAAAGTGAGGCAGAATTGCAGGAAACCGATTTCAGGAGGTAGACTGGAATTGCATTTAAAGCATAGGAAAAGAGGCAGAACGTCCACAATGATGCACTTGGCCAAAAAGGGCGTATGCGTTTTTTCCTGAATATATTCAGGAAAAAACGCATACGCCCTTTTTGGCCAACCAAGCAAGCTTGCAAAGGAAATCTGCACTACAATGAAGTCTCACTTCCCCCCCGGTCAAAAGGGCCATCTGAAAAAAGTGTAAAATCCAGAAAGGCAGGACAGGCCATGGAGAACTGGGAGCATTGTTATGCTGATGGTTGGGAAGTAAATTGCCAACAGCCACTCAGGAGAAGTGTATGGTGTTTCCTGAAACATCTAAAAAACAAAGCAACAGAGCCTAGGGCACTTCCACTTATGGTCCTATAGCTTAGGGAAATGAAAATCAAAAAGACACAGCCACCCCAAAGTTTGGGATGGCTCTGTTTACAAGAACCTCGTTTACGGTACAAGTTCAATATCGCAGAAAGTGAGAAATGGACAAAGAAGTTGTGGTACTTACGTACAATGCAATATCACTCAGCAATGACATCTATGTCATCAGGCCCGTAGCAGCATAATGAGTGGATTCAGGTATGATGATTCTAACTGAAAGAAGTCACACAGAAAAAGAAACATCATAAGATATCACTAATACACGGAATGTAAACTTGGCTACACAGGAACTGGATTACAAAACAGAACAGGGTCTCAAATTTAGAAAACCAACTTATGCTTGCTTAAGGGGAAAGGTGAGTTGGGGTGCTGCATAAAACCAGAGATTGAAATGAGCACAGATAAAGTTCCTTAAGCCAAATATGGAATAGACAAGAGCTACTCCTTGCTCAATGAAATGGACTCAACACGCCATATTAAACGCCTAAGAATGTACCTGACTAGTAAGTATCTTAAAACCTATGGATTGCTATGTCTCCGAAAGAGAATCAAGCGTGTGTACCGGGGCATAAATGCAGCAGTGATAGAATTGGAGAGGTTCGGTGAGCAAATGAAGACCCTTTGAAGTCATATTGCACGGTACCCATTCCACGGTTCTCAACTCTCCAGGTTTAGGGGATTATTCCTTCAGCTAAAACATGCATGTGGAACCCACAGTATGATCAACCATGTGATCGGGAGACGTGTTCAAATATGTCTCCGTTCTCGTCCTCTGGTACTCGGGTGCAACATTCCAGACGCTTTACTAGCACTCTCCCGACTTGGAGAGTCAGTGCCTTTAACCTCCTGTTTGGCCCAGTTTGCAATTTCTGCGGAAGATGAACAGGAATAGGGAGAACCAATGAGAGACTAGCTGGAGGTGTCTGGACGGGCAAATTTAACTCTCATTTCCCACCAGGAAGAGGAATTAACCAAAGGCTCAGCGTGCCGTGCCGGAACCAGATTAGGGCCTGAAGCAATCCTGCGGTGTTGCGGCAGCTCACAAGAAAGCGAGTTGAAGAAAGGAGCTCAGGGGCACTGTAATTCACAAACCTGCAGAGTTATAAATGACAGCTATCGTCCAAAAATATACTGAAGTAAGACTGCCAAGAGGACTTGAAAGCGGGGCAGAATTGCAGGAAACCGATTTCAGGAGGTCGATTGGAATTGCATTTAAAGCATAGGAAAAGAGGCAGAACGTCCACAATGATGCACTTGGCCAAAAAGGGCGTATGCGTTTTTTCCTGAATATATTCAGGAAAAAACGCATACGCCCTTTTTGGCTAACCAAGCAAGCTTGCAAAGGAAATCTGCACTACAATGAAGTCTCACTTCCCCCCGGTCAAAAGGGTCATCTGAAAAAAGTGTAAAATCCAGAAAGGCAGGACAGGCCATGGAGAACTGGGAGCCTTGTTATGCTGATGGGCGGGATGTAAATTGCCAACAGCCACTCGGGAGAAGTGTATGGTGTTTCCTGAAACATCTAAAAAACAAAGCAACAGAGGCTAGGGCACTTCCACTTATGGTCCTATAGCTTAGGGAAATGAAAATCAAAAAGACACAGCCACCACAAAGTTTGGGATGGCTCTGTTTACAAGAACCTCGTTCACGGTACAAGTTCAATATCGCAGAAAGTGAGAAATGGACAAAGAAGTTGTGGTACTTACGTACAATGCAATATCACTCAGCAATGACATCTATGTCATCAGGCCCGTAGCAGCATAATGAGTGGATTCAGGTATGATGATTCTAACTGAAAGAAGTCACACAGAAAAAGAAACATCATAAGATATCACTAATACTCGGAATGTAAACTTGGCTACACAGGAACTGGATTACAAAACAGAACAGGGTCTCAAATTTAGAAAACCAACTTATGCTTGCTTAAGGGGAAAGGTGAGTTGGGGTGCTGCATAAAACCAGAGATTGAAATGAGCACAGATAAAGCTCCTTAAGCCAAATATGGAATAGACAAGAGCTACTCCTTGCTCAATGAAATGGACTCAACACGCCATATTAAACGCCTAAGAATGTACCTGACTAGTAAGTATCTTAAAACCTATGGATTGCTATGTCTCCGAAAGAGAATCAAGCGTGTGTACAGGGGCATAAATGCAGCAGTGATAGAATTGGAGAGGTTCGGTGAGCAAATGAAGACCCTTTGAAGTCATATTGCACGGTACCCATTCCACGGTTCTCAACTCTCCAGGTTTAGGGGATTATTCCTTCAGCTAAAACATGCATGTGGAACCCACAGTATGATCAACCATGTGATCGGGAGACGTGTTCAAATATGTCTCCGTTCTCGTCCTCTGGTATTCGGGTGCAACATTCCAGACGCTTTACTAGCACTCTCCCGACTTGGAGAGTCAGTGCCTTTAACCTCCTGTTTGGCCCAGTTTGCAATTTCTGCGGAAGATGAACAGGAATAGGGAGAACCAATGAGAGACTAGCTGGAGGTGTCTGGACGGGCAAATTTAACTCTCATTTCCCACCAGGAAGAGGAATTAACCAAAGGCTCAGCGTGCCGTGCCGGAACCAGATTAGGGCCTGAAGCAATCCTGCGGTGTTGCGGCAGCTCACAAGAAAGCGAGTTGAAGAAAGGAGCTCAGGGGCACTGTAATTCACAAACCTGCAGAGTTATAAATGACAGCTATCGTCCAAAAATATACTGAAGTAAGACTGCCAAGAGGACTTGAAAGCGGGGCAGAATTGCAGGAAACCGATTTCAGGAGGTCGATTGGAATTGCATTTAAAGCATAGGAAAAGAGGCAGAACGTCCACAATGATGCACTTGGCCAAAAAGGGCGTATGCGTTTTTTCCTGAATATATTCAGGAAAAAACGCATACGCCCTTTTTGGCCAACCAAGCAAGCTTGCAAAGGAAATCTGCACTACAATGAAGTCTCACTTCCCCCCGGTCAAAAGGGTCATCTGAAAAAAGTGTAAAATCCAGAAAGGCAGGACAGGCCATGGAGAACTGGGAGCCTTGTTATGCTGATGGGCGGGATGTAAATTGCCAACAGCCACTCGGGAGAAGTGTATGGTGTTTCCTGAAACATCTAAAAAACAAAGCAACAGAGGCTAGGGCACTTCCACTTATGGTCCTATAGCTTAGGGAAATGAAAATCAAAAAGACACAGCCACCACAAAGTTTGGGATGGCTCTGTTTACAAGAACCTCGTTCACGGTACAAGTTCAATATCGCAGAAAGTGAAAAATGGATGAAGAAGTTGTGGTACTTACGTACAATGCAATATCACTCAGCAATGACATCTATGTCATCAGGCCCGTAGCAGCATAATGAGTGGATTCAGGTATGATGATTCTAACTGAAATAAGTCACACAGAAAAAGAAACATCATAAGATATCACTAATACACGGAATGTAAACTTGGCTACACAGGAACTGGATTACAAAACAGAACAGGGTCTCAAATTTAGAAAACCAACTTATGCTTGCTTAAGGGGAAAGGTGAGTTGGGGTGCTGCATAAAACCAGAGATTGAAATGAGCACAGATAAAGTTCCTTAAGCCAAATATGGAATAGACAAGAGCTACTCCTTGCTCAACGAAATGGACTCAACACCCCATATGAAACGCCTAAGAATGTACCTGACTAGTAAGTATCTGAAAACCTATGGATGGCTATGTCTCCGAAAGAGAATCAAGCGTGCGTACAGGGACATAAACGCAGCAGTGATAGAATTGGAGAGGTTCGGTGAGCAAATGAAGACCCTTTGAAGTCATATTGCACGGTACCCATTCCATGGGTCTCAACTCTCCAGGTTTAGGGGATTATTCCTTCAGCTAAAACATGCATGTGGAACCCACAGTATGATCAACCATGTGATCGGGAGACGTGTTCAAATATGTCTCCGTTCTCGTCCCCTGGTACTCGGGTGCAACATTCCAGACGCTTTACTAACACTCTCCCGACTTGGAGAGTCAGTGCCTTTAACCTCCTGTTTGGCCCAGTTTGCAATTTCTGCGGAAGATGAACAGGAATAGGGAGAACCAATGAGAGACTAGCTGGAGGTGTCTGGACGGGCAAATTTAACTCTCATTTCCCACCAGGAAGAGGAATTAACCAAAGGCTCAGCGTGCCGTGCCGGAACCAGATTAGGGCCTGAAGCAATCCTGCGGTGTTGCGGCCAGCTCACAAGAAAGCGAGTTGAAGAAAGGAGCTCAGGGGCACTGTGATTCACAAACCTGCAGAGTTATAAATGACAGCTATCGTCCAAAAATGTACTGAAGTAAGGGTGCCAAGAGGACTTGAAAGTGAGGCAGAATTGCAGGAAACCGATTTCAGGAGGTAGACTGGAATTGCATTTAAAGCATAGGAAAAGAGGCAGAACGTCCACAATGATGCACTTGGCCAAAAAGGGCGTATGCGTTTTTTCCTGAATATATTCAGGAAAAAACGCATACGCCCTTTTTGGCCAACCAAGCAAGCTTGCAAAGGAAATCTGCACTACAATGAAGTCTCACTTCCCCCCCGGTCAAAAGGGCCATCTGAAAAAAGTGTAAAATCCAGAAAGGCAGGACAGGCCATGGAGAACTGGGAGCATTGTTATGCTGATGGTTGGGAAGTAAATTGCCAACAGCCACTCAGGAGAAGTGTATGGTGTTTCCTGAAACATCTAAAAAACAAAGCAACAGAGCCTAGGGCACTTCCACTTATGGTCCTATAGCTTAGGGAAATGAAAATCAAAAAGACACAGCCACCCCAAAGTTTGGGATGGCTCTGTTTACAAGAACCTCGTTTACGGTACAAGTTCAATATCGCAGAAAGTGAGAAATGGACAAAGAAGTTGTGGTACTTACGTACAATGCAATATCACTCAGCAATGACATCTATGTCATCAGGCCCGTAGCAGCATAATGAGTGGATTCAGGTATGATGATTCTAACTGAAAGAAGTCACACAGAAAAAGAAACATCATAAGATATCACTAATACACGGAATGTAAACTTGGCTACACAGGAACTGGATTACAAAACAGAACAGGGTCTCAAATTTAGAAAACCAACTTATGCTTGCTTAAGGGGAAAGGTGAGTTGGGGTGCTGCATAAAACCAGAGATTGAAATGAGCACAGATAAAGTTCCTTAAGCCAAATATGGAATAGACAAGAGCTACTCCTTGCTCAATGAAATGGACTCAACACGCCATATTAAACGCCTAAGAATGTACCTGACTAGTAAGTATCTTAAAACCTATGGATTGCTATGTCTCCGAAAGAGAATCAAGCGTGTGTACCGGGGCATAAATGCAGCAGTGATAGAATTGGAGAGGTTCGGTGAGCAAATGAAGACCCTTTGAAGTCATATTGCACGGTACCCATTCCATGGTTCTCAACTCTCCAGGTTTAGGGGATTATTCCTTCAGCTAAAACATGCATGTGGAACCCACAGTATGATCAACCATGTGATCGGGAGACGTGTTCAAATATGTCTCCGTTCTCGTCCTCTGGTACTCGGGTGCAACATTCCAGACGCTTTACTAGCACTCTCCCGACTTGGAGAGTCAGTGCCTTTAACCTCCTGTTTGGCCCAGTTTGCAATTTCTGCGGAAGATGAACAGGAATAGGGAGAACCAATGAGAGACTAGCTGGAGGTGTCTGGACGGGCAAATTTAACTCTCATTTCCCACCAGGAAGAGGAATTAACCAAAGGCTCAGCGTGCCGTGCCGGAACCAGATTAGGGCCTGAAGCAATCCTGCGGTGTTGCGGCAGCTCACAAGAAAGCGAGTTGAAGAAAGGAGCTCAGGGGCACTGTGATTCACAAACCTGCAGAGTTATAAATGACAGCTATCGTCCAAAAATATACTGAAGTAAGACTGCCAAGAGGACTTGAAAGCGGGGCAGAATTGCAGGAAACCGATTTCAGGAGGTCGATTGGAATTGCATTTAAAGCATAGGAAAAGAGGCAGAACGTCCACAATGATGCACTTGGCCAAAAAGGGCGTATGCGTTTTTTCCTGAATATATTCAGGAAAAAACGCATACGCACTTTTTGGCTAACCAAGCAAGCTTGCAAAGGAAATCTGCACTACAATGAAGTCTCACTTCCCCCCGGTCAAAAGGGTCATCTGAAAAAAGTGTAAAATCCAGAAAGGCAGGACAGGCCATGGAGAACTGGGAGCCTTGTTATGCTGATGGGCGGGATGTAAATTGCCAACAGCCACTCGGGAGAAGTGTATGGTGTTTCCTGAAACATCTAAAAAACAAAGCAACAGAGGCTAGGGCACTTCCACTTATGGTCCTATAGCTTAGGGAAATGAAAATCAAAAAGACACAGCCACCACAAAGTTTGGGATGGCTCTGTTTACAAGAACCTCGTTCACGGTACAAGTTCAATATCGCAGAAAGTGAGAAATGGACAAAGAAGTTGTGGTACTTACGTACAATGCAATATCACTCAGCAATGACATCTATGTCATCAGGCCCGTAGCAGCATAATGAGTGGATTCAGGTATGATGATTCTAACTGAAAGAAGTCACACAGAAAAAGAAACATCATAAGATATCACTAATACTCGGAATGTAAACTTGGCTACACAGGAACTGGATTACAAAACAGAACAGGGTCTCAAATTTAGAAAACCAACTTATGCTTGCTTAAGGGGAAAGGTGAGTTGGGGTGCTGCATAAAACCAGAGATTGAAATGAGCACAGATAAAGCTCCTTAAGCCAAATATGGAATAGACAAGAGCTACTCCTTGCTCAATGAAATGGACTCAACACGCCATATTAAACGCCTAAGAATGTACCTGACTAGTAAGTATCTTAAAACCTATGGATTGCTATGTCTCCGAAAGAGAATCAAGCGTGTGTACAGGGGCATAAATGCAGCAGTGATAGAATTGGAGAGGTTCGGTGAGCAAATGAAGACCCTTTGAAGTCATATTGCACGGTACCCATTCCACGGTTCTCAACTCTCCAGGTTTAGGGGATTATTCCTTCAGCTAAAACATGCATGTGGAACCCACAGTATGATCAACCATGTGATCGGGAGACGTGTTCAAATATGTCTCCGTTCTCGTCCTCTGGTATTCGGGTGCAACATTCCAGACGCTTTACTAGCACTCTCCCGACTTGGAGAGTCAGTGCCTTTAACCTCCTGTTTGGCCCAGTTTGCAATTTCTGCGGAAGATGAACAGGAATAGGGAGAACCAATGAGAGACTAGCTGGAGGTGTCTGGACGGGCAAATTTAACTCTCATTTCCCACCAGGAAGAGGAATTAACCAAAGGCTCAGCGTGCCGTGCCGGAACCAGATTAGGGCCTGAAGCAATCCTGCGGTGTTGCGGCAGCTCACAAGAAAGCGAGTTGAAGAAAGGAGCTCAGGGGCACTGTAATTCACAAACCTGCAGAGTTATAAATGACAGCTATCGTCCAAAAATATACTGAAGTAAGACTGCCAAGAGGACTTGAAAGCGGGGCAGAATTGCAGGAAACCGATTTCAGGAGGTCGATTGGAATTGCATTTAAAGCATAGGAAAAGAGGCAGAACGTCCACAATGATGCACTTGGCCAAAAAGGGCGTATGCGTTTTTTCCTGAATATATTCAGGAAAAAACGCATACGCCCTTTTTGGCCAACCAAGCAAGCTTGCAAAGGAAATCTGCACTACAATGAAGTCTCACTTCCCCCCGGTCAAAAGGGTCATCTGAAAAAAGTGTAAAATCCAGAAAGGCAGGACAGGCCATGGAGAACTGGGAGCCTTGTTATGCTGATGGGCGGGATGTAAATTGCCAACAGCCACTCGGGAGAAGTGTATGGTGTTTCCTGAAACATCTAAAAAACAAAGCAACAGAGGCTAGGGCACTTCCACTTATGGTCCTATAGCTTAGGGAAATGAAAATCAAAAAGACACAGCCACCACAAAGTTTGGGATGGCTCTGTTTACAAGAACCTCGTTCACGGTACAAGTTCAATATCGCAGAAAGTGAAAAATGGATGAAGAAGTTGTGGTACTTACGTACAATGCAATATCACTCAGCAATGACATCTATGTCATCAGGCCCGTAGCAGCATAATGAGTGGATTCAGGTATGATGATTCTAACTGAAATAAGTCACACAGAAAAAGAAACATCATAAGATATCACTAATACACGGAATGTAAACTTGGCTACACAGGAACTGGATTACAAAACAGAACAGGGTCTCAAATTTAGAAAACAAACTTATGCTTGCTTAAGGGGAAAGGTGAGTTGGGGTGCTGCATAAAACCAGAGATTGAAATGAGCACAGATAAAGTTCCTTAAGCCAAATATGGAATAGACAAGAGCTACTCCTTGCTCAACGAAATGGACTCAACACCCCATATGAAACGCCTAAGAATGTACCTGACTAGTAAGTATCTGAAAACCTATGGATGGCTATGTCTCCGAAAGAGAATCAAGCGTGCGTACAGGGACATAAACGCAGCAGTGATAGAATTGGAGAGGTTCGGTGAGCAAATGAAGACCCTTTGAAGTCATATTGCACGGTACCCATTCCATGGGTCTCAACTCTCCAGGTTTAGGGGATTATTCCTTCAGCTAAAACATGCATGTGGAACCCACAGTATGATCAACCATGTGATCGGGAGACGTGTTCAAATATGTCTCCGTTCTCGTCCCCTGGTACTCGGGTGCAACATTCCAGACGCTTTACTAACACTCTCCCGACTTGGAGAGTCAGTGCCTTTAACCTCCTGTTTGGCCCAGTTTGCAATTTCTGCGGAAGATGAACAGGAATAGGGAGAACCAATGAGAGACTAGCTGGAGGTGTCTGGACGGGCAAATTTAACTCTCATTTCCCACCAGGAAGAGGAATTAACCAAAGGCTCAGCGTGCCGTGCCGGAACCAGATTAGGGCCTGAAGCAATCCTGCGGTGTTGCGGCCAGCTCACAAGAAAGCGAGTTGAAGAAAGGAGCTCAGGGGCACTGTGATTCACAAACCTGCAGAGTTATAAATGACAGCTATCGTCCAAAAATGTACTGAAGTAAGGGTGCCAAGAGGACTTGAAAGTGAGGCAGAATTGCAGGAAACCGATTTCAGGAGGTAGACTGGAATTGCATTTAAAGCATAGGAAAAGAGGCAGAACGTCCACAATGATGCACTTGGCCAAAAAGGGCGTATGCGTTTTTTCCTGAATATATTCAGGAAAAAACGCATACGCCCTTTTTGGCCAACCAAGCAAGCTTGCAAAGGAAATCTGCACTACAATGAAGTCTCACTTCCCCCCCGGTCAAAAGGGCCATCTGAAAAAAGTGTAAAATCCAGAAAGGCAGGACAGGCCATGGAGAACTGGGAGCATTGTTATGCTGATGGTTGGGAAGTAAATTGCCAACAGCCACTCAGGAGAAGTGTATGGTGTTTCCTGAAACATCTAAAAAACAAAGCAACAGAGCCTAGGGCACTTCCACTTATGGTCCTATTGCTTAGGGAAATGAAAATCAAAAAGACACAGCCACCCCAAAGTTTGGGATGGCTCTGTTTACAAGAACCTCGTTTACGGTACAAGTTCAATATCGCAGAAAGTGAGAAATGGACAAAGAAGTTGTGGTACTTACGTACAATGCAATATCACTCAGCAATGACATCTATGTCATCAGGCCCGTAGCAGCATAATGAGTGGATTCAGGTATGATGATTCTAACTGAAAGAAGTCACACAGAAAAAGAAACATCATAAGATATCACTAATACACGGAATGTAAACTTGGCTACACAGGAACTGGATTACAAAACAGAACAGGGTCTCAAATTTAGAAAACCAACTTATGCTTGCTTAAGGGGAAAGGTGAGTTGGGGTGCTGCATAAAACCAGAGATTGAAATGAGCACAGATAAAGTTCCTTAAGCCAAATATGGAATAGACAAGAGCTACTCCTTGCTCAATGAAATGGACTCAACACGCCATATTAAACGCCTAAGAATGTACCTGACTAGTAAGTATCTTAAAACCTATGGATTGCTATGTCTCCGAAAGAGAATCAAGCGTGTGTACCGGGGCATAAATGCAGCAGTGATAGAATTGGAGAGGTTCGGTGAGCAAATGAAGACCCTTTGAAGTCATATTGCACGGTACCCATTCCATGGTTCTCAACTCTCCAGGTTTAGGGGATTATTCCTTCAGCTAAAACATGCATGTGGAACCCACAGTATGATCAACCATGTGATCGGGAGACGTGTTCAAATATGTCTCCGTTCTCGTCCTCTGGTACTCGGGTGCAACATTCCAGACGCTTTACTAGCACTCTCCCGACTTGGAGAGTCAGTGCCTTTAACCTCCTGTTTGGCCCAGTTTGCAATTTCTGCGGAAGATGAACAGGAATAGGGAGAACCAATGAGAGACTAGCTGGAGGTGTCTGGACGGGCAAATTTAACTCTCATTTCCCACCAGGAAGAGGAATTAACCAAAGGCTCAGCGTGCCGTGCCGGAACCAGATTAGGGCCTGAAGCAATCCTGCGGTGTTGCGGCAGCTCACAAGAAAGCGAGTTGAAGAAAGGAGCTCAGGGGCACTGTGATTCACAAACCTGCAGAGTTATAAATGACAGCTATCGTCCAAAAATATACTGAAGTAAGACTGCCAAGAGGACTTGAAAGCGGGGCAGAATTGCAGGAAACCGATTTCAGGAGGTCGATTGGAATTGCATTTAAAGCATAGGAAAAGAGGCAGAACGTCCACAATGATGCACTTGGCCAAAAAGGGCGTATGCGTTTTTTCCTGAATATATTCAGGAAAAAACGCATACGCCCTTTTTGGCTAACCAAGCAAGCTTGCAAAGGAAATCTGCACTACAATGAAGTCTCACTTCCCCCCGGTCAAAAGGGTCATCTGAAAAAAGTGTAAAATCCAGAAAGGCAGGACAGGCCATGGAGAACTGGGAGCCTTGTTATGCTGATGGGCGGGATGTAAATTGCCAACAGCCACTCGGGAGAAGTGTATGGTGTTTCCTGAAACATCTAAAAAACAAAGCAACAGAGGCTAGGGCACTTCCACTTATGGTCCTATAGCTTAGGGAAATGAAAATCAAAAAGACACAGCCACCACAAAGTTTGGGATGGCTCTGTTTACAAGAACCTCGTTCACGGTACAAGTTCAATATCGCAGAAAGTGAGAAATGGACAAAGAAGTTGTGGTACTTACGTACAATGCAATATCACTCAGCAATGACATCTATGTCATCAGGCCCGTAGCAGCATAATGAGTGGATTCAGGTATGATGATTCTAACTGAAATAAGTCACACAGAAAAAGAAACATCATAAGATATCACTAATACTCGGAATGTAAACTTGGCTACACAGGAACTGGATTACAAAACAGAACAGGGTCTCAAATTTAGAAAACCAACTTATGCTTGCTTAAGGGGAAAGGTGAGTTGGGGTGCTGCATAAAACCAGAGATTGAAATGAGCACAGATAAAGCTCCTTAAGCCAAATATGGAATAGACAAGAGCTACTCCTTGCTCAATGAAATGGACTCAACACGCCATATTAAACGCCTAAGAATGTACCTGACTAGTAAGTATCTTAAAACCTATGGATTGCTATGTCTCCGAAAGAGAATCAAGCGTGTGTACAGGGGCATAAATGCAGCAGTGATAGAATTGGAGAGGTTCGGTGAGCAAATGAAGACCCTTTGAAGTCATATTGCACGGTACCCATTCCACGGTTCTCAACTCTCCAGGTTTAGGGGATTATTCCTTCAGCTAAAACATGCATGTGGAACCCACAGTATGATCAACCATGTGATCGGGAGACGTGTTCAAATATGTCTCCGTTCTCGTCCTCTGGTATTCGGGTGCAACATTCCAGACGCTTTACTAGCACTCTCCCGACTTGGAGAGTCAGTGCCTTTAACCTCCTGTTTGGCCCAGTTTGCAATTTCTGCGGAAGATGAACAGGAATAGGGAGAACCAATGAGAGACTAGCTGGAGGTGTCTGGACGGGCAAATTTAACTCTCATTTCCCACCAGGAAGAGGAATTAACCAAAGGCTCAGCGTGCCGTGCCGGAACCAGATTAGGGCCTGAAGCAATCCTGCGGTGTTGCGGCAGCTCACAAGAAAGCGAGTTGAAGAAAGGAGCTCAGGGGCACTGTAATTCACAAACCTGCAGAGTTATAAATGACAGCTATCGTCCAAAAATATACTGAAGTAAGACTGCCAAGAGGACTTGAAAGCGGGGCAGAATTGCAGGAAACCGATTTCAGGAGGTCGATTGGAATTGCATTTAAAGCATAGGAAAAGAGGCAGAACGTCCACAATGATGCACTTGGCCAAAAAGGGCGTATGCGTTTTTTCCTGAATATATTCAGGAAAAAACGCATACGCCCTTTTTGGCCAACCAAGCAAGCTTGCAAAGGAAATCTGCACTACAATGAAGTCTCACTTCCCCCCGGTCAAAAGGGTCATCTGAAAAAAGTGTAAAATCCAGAAAGGCAGGACAGGCCATGGAGAACTGGGAGCCTTGTTATGCTGATGGGCGGGATGTAAATTGCCAACAGCCACTCGGGAGAAGTGTATGGTGTTTCCTGAAACATCTAAAAAACAAAGCAACAGAGGCTAGGGCACTTCCACTTATGGTCCTATAGCTTAGGGAAATGAAAATCAAAAAGACACAGCCACCACAAAGTTTGGGATGGCTCTGTTTACAAGAACCTCGTTCACGGTACAAGTTCAATATCGCAGAAAGTGAAAAATGGATGAAGAAGTTGTGGTACTTACGTACAATGCAATATCACTCAGCAATGACATCTATGTCATCAGGCCCGTAGCAGCATAATGAGTGGATTCAGGTATGATGATTCTAACTGAAAGAAGTCACACAGAAAAAGAAACATCATAAGATATCACTAATACTCGGAATGTAAACTTGGCTACACAGGAACTGGATTACAAAACAGAACAGGGTCTCAAATTTAGAAAACAAACTTATGCTTGCTTAAGGGGAAAGGTGAGTTGGGGTGCTGCATAAAACCAGAGATTGAAATGAGCACAGATAAAGCTCCTTAAGCCAAATATGGAATAGACAAGAGCTACTCCTTGCTCAATGAAATGGACTCAACACGCCATATTAAACGCCTAAGAATGTACCTGACTAGTAAGTATCTTAAAACCTATGGATTGCTATGTCTCCGAAAGAGAATCAAGCGTGTGTACAGGGGCATAAATGCAGCAGTGATAGAATTGGAGAGGTTCGGTGAGCAAATGAAGACCCTTTGAAGTCATATTGCACGGTACCCATTCCACGGTTCTCAACTCTCCAGGTTTAGGGGATTATTCCTTCAGCTAAAACATGCATGTGGAACCCACAGTATGATCAACCATGTGATCGGGAGACGTGTTCAAATATGTCTCCGTTCTCGTCCTCTGGTATTCGGGTGCAACATTCCAGACGCTTTACTAGCACTCTCCCGACTTGGAGAGTCAGTGCCTTTAACCTCCTGTTTGGCCCAGTTTGCAATTTCTGCGGAAGATGAACAGGAATAGGGAGAACCAATGAGAGACTAGCTGGAGGTGTCTGGACGGGCAAATTTAACTCTCATTTCCCACCAGGAAGAGGAATTAACCAAAGGCTCAGCGTGCCGTGCCGGAACCAGATTAGGGCCTGAAGCAATCCTGCGGTGTTGCGGCAGCTCACAAGAAAGCGAGTTGAAGAAAGGAGCTCAGGGGCACTGTAATTCACAAACCTGCAGAGTTATAAATGACAGCTATCGTCCAAAAATATACTGAAGTAAGACTGCCAAGAGGACTTGAAAGCGGGGCAGAATTGCAGGAAACCGATTTCAGGAGGTCGATTGGAATTGCATTTAAAGCATAGGAAAAGAGGCAGAACGTCCACAATGATGCACTTGGCCAAAAAGGGCGTATGCGTTTTTTCCTGAATATATTCAGGAAAAAACGCATACGCCCTTTTTGGCCAACCAAGCAAGCTTGCAAAGGAAATCTGCACTACAATGAAGTCTCACTTCCCCCCGGTCAAAAGGGTCATCTGAAAAAAGTGTAAAATCCAGAAAGGCAGGACAGGCCATGGAGAACTGGGAGCCTTGTTATGCTGATGGGCGGGATGTAAATTGCCAACAGCCACTCGGGAGAAGTGTATGGTGTTTCCTGAAACATCTAAAAAACAAAGCAACAGAGGCTAGGGCACTTCCACTTATGGTCCTATAGCTTAGGGAAATGAAAATCAAAAAGACACAGCCACCACAAAGTTTGGGATGGCTCTGTTTACAAGAACCTCGTTCACGGTACAAGTTCAATATCGCAGAAAGTGAAAAATGGATGAAGAAGTTGTGGTACTTACGTACAATGCAATATCACTCAGCAATGACATCTATGTCATCAGGCCCGTAGCAGCATAATGAGTGGATTCAGGTATGATGATTCTAACTGAAATAAGTCACACAGAAAAAGAAACATCATAAGATATCACTAATACACGGAATGTAAACTTGGCTACACAGGAACTGGATTACAAAACAGAACAGGGTCTCAAATTTAGAAAACAAACTTATGCTTGCTTAAGGGGAAAGGTGAGTTGGGGTGCTGCATAAAACCAGAGATTGAAATGAGCACAGATAAAGTTCCTTAAGCCAAATATGGAATAGACAAGAGCTACTCCTTGCTCAACGAAATGGACTCAACACGCCATATGAAACGCCTAAGAATGTACCTGACTAGTAAGTATCTGAAAACCTATGGATGGCTATGTCTCCGAAAGAGAATCAAGCGTGCGTACAGGGACATAAACGCAGCAGTGATAGAATTGGAGAGGTTCGGTGAGCAAATGAAGACCCTTTGAAGTCATATTGCACGGTACCCATTCCATGGGTCTCAACTCTCCAGGTTTAGGGGATTATTCCTTCAGCTAAAACATGCATGTGGAACCCACAGTATGATCAACCATGTGATCGGGAGACGTGTTCAAATATGTCTCCGTTCTCGTCCCCTGGTACTCGGGTGCAACATTCCAGACGCTTTACTAACACTCTCCCGACTTGGAGAGTCAGTGCCTTTAACCTCCTGTTTGGCCCAGTTTGCAATTTCTGCGGAAGATGAACAGGAATAGGGAGAACCAATGAGAGACTAGCTGGAGGTGTCTGGACGGGCAAATTTAACTCTCATTTCCCACCAGGAAGAGGAATTAACCAAAGGCTCAGCGTGCCGTGCCGGAACCAGATTAGGGCCTGAAGCAATCCTGCGGTGTTGCGGCCAGCTCACAAGAAAGCGAGTTGAAGAAAGGAGCTCAGGGGCACTGTGATTCACAAACCTGCAGAGTTATAAATGACAGCTATCGTCCAAAAATGTACTGAAGTAAGGGTGCCAAGAGGACTTGAAAGTGAGGCAGAATTGCAGGAAACCGATTTCAGGAGGTAGACTGGAATTGCATTTAAAGCATAGGAAAAGAGGCAGAACGTCCACAATGATGCACTTGGCCAAAAAGGGCGTATGCGTTTTTTCCTGAATATATTCAGGAAAAAACGCATACGCCCTTTTTGGCCAACCAAGCAAGCTTGCAAAGGAAATCTGCACTACAATGAAGTCTCACTTCCCCCCCGGTCAAAAGGGCCATCTGAAAAAAGTGTAAAATCCAGAAAGGCAGGACAGGCCATGGAGAACTGGGAGCATTGTTATGCTGATGGTTGGGAAGTAAATTGCCAACAGCCACTCAGGAGAAGTGTATGGTGTTTCCTGAAACATCTAAAAAACAAAGCAACAGAGCCTAGGGCACTTCCACTTATGGTCCTATAGCTTAGGGAAATGAAAATCAAAAAGACACAGCCACCCCAAAGTTTGGGATGGCTCTGTTTACAAGAACCTCGTTTACGGTACAAGTTCAATATCGCAGAAAGTGAGAAATGGACAAAGAAGTTGTGGTACTTACGTACAATGCAATATCACTCAGCAATGACATCTATGTCATCAGGCCCGTAGCAGCATAATGAGTGGATTCAGGTATGATGATTCTAACTGAAAGAAGTCACACAGAAAAAGAAACATCATAAGATATCACTAATACACGGAATGTAAACTTGGCTACACAGGAACTGGATTACAAAACAGAACAGGGTCTCAAATTTAGAAAACCAACTTATGCTTGCTTAAGGGGAAAGGTGAGTTGGGGTGCTGCATAAAACCAGAGATTGAAATGAGCACAGATAAAGTTCCTTAAGCCAAATATGGAATAGACAAGAGCTACTCCTTGCTCAATGAAATGGACTCAACACGCCATATTAAACGCCTAAGAATGTACCTGACTAGTAAGTATCTTAAAACCTATGGATTGCTATGTCTCCGAAAGAGAATCAAGCGTGTGTACCGGGGCATAAATGCAGCAGTGATAGAATTGGAGAGGTTCGGTGAGCAAATGAAGACCCTTTGAAGTCATATTGCACGGTACCCATTCCATGGTTCTCAACTCTCCAGGTTTAGGGGATTATTCCTTCAGCTAAAACATGCATGTGGAACCCACAGTATGATCAACCATGTGATCGGGAGACGTGTTCAAATATGTCTCCGTTCTCGTCCTCTGGTATTCGGGTGCAACATTCCAGACGCTTTACTAGCACTCTCCCGACTTGGAGAGTCAGTGCCTTTAACCTCCTGTTTGGCCCAGTTTGCAATTTCTGCGGAAGATGAACAGGAATAGGGAGAACCAATGAGAGACTAGCTGGAGGTGTCTGGACGGGCAAATTTAACTCTCATTTCCCACCAGGAAGAGGAATTAACCAAAGGCTCAGCGTGCCGTGCCGGAACCAGATTAGGGCCTGAAGCAATCCTGCGGTGTTGCGGCAGCTCACAAGAAAGCGAGTTGAAGAAAGGAGCTCAGGGGCACTGTGATTCACAAACCTGCAGAGTTATAAATGACAGCTATCGTCCAAAAATATACTGAAGTAAGACTGCCAAGAGGACTTGAAAGCGGGGCAGAATTGCAGGAAACCGATTTCAGGAGGTCGATTGGAATTGCATTTAAAGCATAGGAAAAGAGGCAGAACGTCCACAATGATGCACTTGGCCAAAAAGGGCGTATGCGTTTTTTCCTGAATATATTCAGGAAAAAACGCATACGCCCTTTTTGGCCAACCAAGCAAGCTTGCAAAGGAAATCTGCACTACAATGAAGTCTCACTTCCCCCCAGTCAAAAGGGCCATCTGAAAAAAGTGTAAAATCCAGAAAGGCAGGACAGGCCATGGAGAACTGGGAGCATTGTTATGCTGATGGTTGGGAAGTAAATTGCCAACAGCCACTCAGGAGAAGTGTATGGTGTTTCCTGAAACATCTAAAAAACAAAGCAACTGAGCCTAGGGCACTTCCACTTATGGTCCTATAGCTTAGGGAAATGAAAATCAAAAAGACACAGCCACCACAAAGTTTGGGACGGCTCTGTTTACAAGAACCTCGTTCACGGTACAAGTTCAATATCGCAGAAAGTGAAAAATGGATGAAGAAGTTGTGGTACTTACGTACAATGCAATATCACTCAGCAATGACATCTATGTCATCAGGCCCGTAGCAGCATAATGAGTGGATTCAGGTATGATGATTCTAACTGAAATAAGTCACACAGAAAAAGAAACATCATAAGATATCACTAATACACGGAATGTAAACTTGGCTACACAGGAACTGGATTACAAAACAGAACAGGGTCTCAAATTTAGAAAACCAACTTATGCTTGCTTAAGGGGAAAGGTGAGTTGGGGTGCTGCATAAAACCAGAGATTGAAATGAGCACAGATAAAGTTCCTTAAGCCAAATATGGAATAGACAAGAGCTACTCCTTGCTCAACGAAATGGACTCAACACCCCATATGAAACGCATAAGAATGTACCTGACTAGTAAGTATCTGAAAACCTATGGATTGCTATGTCTCCGAAAGAGAATCAAGCGTGCGTACAGGGACATAAACGCAGCAGTGATAGAATTGGAGAGGTTCGGTGAGCAAATGAAGACCCTTTGAAGTCATATTGCACGGTACCCATTCCACGGTTCTCAACTCTCCAGGTTTAGGGGATTATTCCTTCAGCTAAAACATGCATGTGGAACCCACAGTATGATCAACCATGTGATCGGGAGACGTGTTCAAATATGTCTCCGTTCTCGTCCCCTGGTACTCGGGTGCAACATTCCACACGCTTTACTAACACTCTCCCGACTTGGAGAGTCAGTGCCTTTAACCTCCTGTTTGGCCCAGTTTGCAATTTCTGCGGAAGATGAACAGGAATAGGGAGAACCAATGAGAGACTAGCTGGAGGTGTCTGGACGGGCAAATTTAACTCTCATTTCCCACCAGGAAGAGGAATTAACCAAAGGCTCAGCGTGCCGTGCCGGAACCAGATTAGGGCCTGAAGCAATCCTGCGTTGTTGCGGCCAGCTCACAAGAAAGCGAGTTGAAGAAAGGAGCTCAGGGGCACTGTGATTCACAAACATGCAGAGTTATAAATGACAGCCATCGTCCAAAAATGTACTGAAGTAAGGCTGCCAAGAGGACTTGAAAGTGGGGCAGAATTGCAGGAAACCGATTTCAGGAGGTAGACTGGAATTGCATTTAAAGCATAGGAAAAGAGGCAGAACGTCCACAGTGATGCACTTGGCCAAAAAGGGCGTATGCGTTTTTTCCTGAATATATTCAGGAAAAAAAGCATACGCCCTTTTTGGCCAACCAAGCAAGCTTGCAAAGGAAATCTGCACTACAATGAAGTCTCACTTCCCCCCGGTCAAAAGGGCCATATGAAAAAAGTGTAAAATCCAGAAAGGCAAGACAGGCCATGGAGAACTGGGAGCCTTGTTATGCTGATGGGCGGGATGTAAATTGCCAACAGCCACTCGGGAGAAGTGTATGGTGTTTCCTGAAACATCTAAAAAACAAAGCAACAGAGCCTAGGGCACTTCCACTTATGGTCCTATAGCTTAGGGAAATGAAAATCAAAAAGACACAGCCACCCCAAAGTTTGGAACGGCTCTGTTTACAAGAACCTCGTTTACGGTACAAGTTCAATGTCGCAGAAAGTGAAAAATGGATAAAGAAGTTGTGGTACTTACGTACAATGCAATATCACTCAGCAATGAAATCTATGTCATCAGGCCCGTAGCAGCATAATGAGTGGATTCAGGTATGATGATTCTAACTGAAATAAGTCACACAGAAAAAGAAACATCATAAGATATCACTAATACACAGAATGTAAACTTGGCTACACAGGAACTGGATTACAAAACAGAACAAGGTCTCAAATTCAGAAAAACAACTTATGCTTGCTTAAGGGGAAAGGTGAGTCGCGGTGCTGCATAAAACCAGAGATTGAAATGAGCACAGATAAAGTTGCTTAAGCCAAATATGGAATAGACAAGAGCTACTCCTTGCTCAACGAAATGGACTCAACACCCCATATTAAACGCCTAAGAATGTACCTGACTAGTAAGTATCTTAAAACCTATGGATTGCTATGTCTCCGAAAGAGAATCAAGCGTGCATACAGGGGCATAAACGCAGCAGTGATAGGATTGGAGAGGTTCGGTGAGCAAATGAAGACCCTTTGAAGTCATATTGCATGGTACCCATTCCACGGGTCTCAACTCTCCAGGTTTAGGGGATTCTTCCTTCATCTAAAACATGCATGTGGAACCCAGAGTATGATCAACCGTGTGATCGGGAGAAGTCTTCAAATATGTCTCCATTCTCGTCCCCTGGTATTCGGGTGCAACATTCCAGACGCTTTACTAACACTCTCCCGACTTGGAGAGTCAGTGCCTTTAACCTCCTGTTTGGCCCAGTTTGCAATTTCTGCGGAAGATGAACAGGAATAGGGAGAACCAATGAGAGACTAACTGGAGGTGTCTGGACGGGCAAATTTAACTCTCATTTCCCACCAGGAAGAGGAATTAACCAAAGGCTCAGCGTGCCATGCCGGAACAAGATTAGGGCCTGAAGCAATCATGCGGTGTTGCGGCCAGCTCACAAGAAAGCGAGTTGAAGAAAGGAGCTCAGGGGCACTGTGATTCACAAACCTGCAGAGTTATAAATGACAGCCATCGTCCAAAAATGTACTGAAGTAAGGCTGCCAAGAGGACTTGAAAGCAGGGCAGAATTGCAGGAAACCGATTTCAGGAGGTAGATTGGAATTGCATTTAAAGCATAGGAAAAGAGGCAGAACGTCCACAATGATGCACTTGGCCAAAAAGGGCGTATGCGTTTTTTTCCTGAATATATTCAGGAAAAAACGCATACGCCCTTTTTGGCCAACCAAGCAAGCTTGCAAAGGAAATCTGCACTACAATGAAGTCTCACTTCCCCCCGGTCAAAAGGGTCATCTGAAAAAAGTGTAAAATCCAGAAAGGCAGGACAGGCCATGGAGAACTGGGAGCCTTGTTATGCTGATGGGCAGGATGTAAATTGCCAACAGCCACTTGGGAGAAGTGTATGGTGTTTCCTGAAACATCTAAAAAACAAAGCAACAGAGCCTAGGGCACTTCCACTTATGGTCCTATAGCTTAGGGAAATGAAAATCAAAAAGACACAGCCACCACAAAGTTTGGGACGGCTCTGTTTACAAGAACCTCGTTCACGGTACAAGTTCAATATCGCAGAAAGTGAAAAATGGATGAAGAAGTTGTGGTACTTAGGTACAATGCAATATCACTCAGCAATGACATCTATGTCATCAGGCCCGGAGCAGCATAATGAGTGGATTCAGGTATGATGATTCTAACTGAAATAAGTCACACAGAAAAAGAAACATCATAAGATATCACTAATACACGGAATGTAAACTTGGCTACACAGGAACTGGATTACAAAACAGAACAGGGTCTCAAATTTAGAAAACCAACTTATGCTTGCTTAAGGGGAAAGGTGAGTTGGGGTGCTGCATAAAACCAGAGATTGAAATGAGCACAGATAAAGTTCCTTAAGCCAAATATGGAATAGACAAGAGCTACTCCTTGCTCAACGAAATGGACTCAACACCCCATATGAAACGCCTAAGAATGTACCTGACTAGTAAGTATCTGAAAACCTATGGATTGCTATGTCTCCGAAAGAGAATCAAGCGTGCGTACAGGGACATAAACGCAGCAGTGATAGAATTGGAGAGGTTCGGTGAGCAAATGAAGACCCTTTGAAGTCATATTGCACGGTACCCATTCCACGGTTCTCAACTCTCCAGGTTTAGGGGATTATTCCTTCAGCTAAAACATGCATGTGGAACCCAGAGTATGATCAACCATGTGATCGGGAGACGTGTTCAAATATGTCTCCGTTCTCGTCCCCTGGTACTCGGGTGCAACATTCCACACGCTTTACTAACACTCTCCCGACTTGGAAAGTCAGTGCCTTTAACCTCCTGTTTGGCCCAGTTTGCAATTTCTGCGGAAGATGAACAGGAATAGGGAGAACCAATGAGAGACTAGCTGGAGGTGTCTGGACGGGCAAATTTAACTCTCATTTCCCACCAGGAAGAGGAATTAACCAAAGGCTCAGCATGCCGTGCCGGAACCAGATTAGGGCCTGAAGAAATCCTGCGGTGTTGCGGCCAGCTCACAAGAAAGCGAGTTGAAGAAAGGAGCTCAGGGGCACTGTGATTCACAAACCTGCAGAGTTATAAATGACAGCCATCGTCCAAAAATGTACTGAAGTAAGGCTGCCAAGAGGACTTGAAAGTGGGGCAGAATTGCAGGAAACCGATTTCAGGAGGTAGACTGGAATTGCATTTAAAGCATAGGAAAAGAGGCAGAACGTCCACAATGATGCACTTGGCCAAAAAGGGCGTATGCGTTTTTTCCTGAATATATTCAGGAAAAAACGCATACGCCCTTTTTGGCCAACCAAGCAAGCTTGCAAAGGAAATCTGCACTACAATGAAGTCTCACTTCCCCCAGGTCAAAAGGGCCATCTGAAAAAAGTGTAAAATCCAGAAAGGCAGGACAGGCCATGCAGAACTGGGAGCATTGTTATGCTGATGGTTGGGAAGTAAATTGCCAACAGCCACTCAGGAGAAGTGTATGGTGTTTCCTGAAACATCTAAAAAACAAAGCAACAGAGCCTAGGGCACTTCCACTTATGGTCCTATAGCTTAGGGAAATGAACATCAAAAAGACACAGCCACCCCAAAGTTTGGGACGGCTCTGTTTACAAGAACCTCGTTTACGGTACAAGTTCAATATCGCAGAAAGTGAGAAATGGACAAAGAAGTTGTGGTACTTACGTACAATTCAATATCACTCAGCAATGACATCTATGTCATCAGGCCCGTAGCAGCATAATGAGTGCATTCAGGTATGATGATTCTAACTGAAAGAAGTCACACAGAAAAAGAAACATCATAAGATATCACTAATACACGGAATGTAAACTTGGCTACACAGGAACTGGATTACAAAACAGAACAGGGTCTCAAATTTAGAAAACCAACTTATGCTTGCTTAAGGGGAAAGGTGAGTTGGGGTGCTGCATAAAATCAGAGATTGAAATGAGCACAGATAAAGCTCCTTAGGCCAAATATGGAATAGAAAAGAGCTACTCCTTGCTCAACGAAATGGACTCAACACCCCATATTAAACGCCTAAGAATGTACCTGACTAGTAAGTATCTTAAAACCTATGGATTGCTATGTCTCCGAAAGAGAATCAAGCGTGCGTACAGGGGCATAAACGCAGCAGTGATAGGATTGGAGAGGTTCGGTGAGCAAATGAAGACCCTTTGAAGTCATATTGCATGGTACCCATTCCACGGGTCTAACTCTCCAGGTTTAAGGGATTCTTCCTTCAGCTAAAACATGCATGTGGAACCCAGAGTATGATCAACCGTGTGATCGGGAGACGTGTTCAAATATGTCTCCGTTCTCGTCCCCTGGTACTCGGGTGCAACATTCCAGACGCTTTACTAACACTCTCCCGACTTGGAGAGTCAGTGCCTTTAACCTCCTGTTTGGCCCAGTTTGCAATTTCTCCGGAAGATGAACAGGAATAGGGAGAACCAATGAGAGACTAGCTGGAGGTGTCTGGACGGGCAAATTTAACTCTCATTTCCCACCAGGAAGAGGAATTAACCAAAGGCTCAGCGTGCCGTGCCGGAACCAGATTAGGGCCTGAAGCAATCCTGCAGTGTTGCGGCCAGCTCACAAGAAAGCAAGTCGAAGAAAGGAGCTCAGCGGCACTGTAATTCACAAACCTGCAGAGTTATAAATGACAGCTATCGTCCAAAAATATACTGAAATAAGGCTGCCAAGAGGAATTGAAAGCGGGGCAGAATTGCAGGAAACCAATTTCAGGAGGTAAACTGGAATTGCATTTAAAGCATAAGAAAAGAGGCAGAACGTCCACAATGATGCACTTGGCCAAAAAGGGCGTATGCGTTTTTTCCTGAATATATTCAGGAAAAAAAGCATACGCCCTTTTTGGCCAACCAAGCAAGCTTGCAAAGGAAATCTGCACTACAATGAAGTCTCACTTCCCCCCGGTCAAAGGGGCCATCTGAAAAAAGTGTAAAATCCAGAAAGGCAAGACAGGCCATGGAGAACTGGGAGCCTTGTTATGCTGATGGGCGGGATGTAAATTGCCAACAGCCACTCGGGAGAAGTGTATGGTGTTTCCTGAAACATCTAAAAAACAAAGCAACAGAGCCTAGGGCACTTCCACTTATGGTCCTATAGCTTAGGGAAATGAAAATCAAAAAGACACAGCCACCACAAAGTTTGGGACGGCTCTGTTTACAAGAACCTCGTTCACGGTACAAGTTCAATATCGCAGAAAGTGAAAAATGGATGAAGAAGTTGTGGTACTTACGTACAATGCAATATCACTCAGCAATGACATCTATGTCATCAGGCCCGTAGCAGCATAATGAGTGGATTCAGGTATGATGATTCTAACTGAAATAAGTCACACAGAAAATGAAACATCATAAGATATCACTAATACACGGAATGTAAACTTGGCTACACAGGAACTGGATTACAAAACAGAACAGGGTCTCAAATTTAGAAAACCAACTTATGCTTGCTTAAGGGGAAAGGTGAGTTGGGGTGCTGCATAAAACCAGAGATTGAAATGAGCACAGATAAAGTTCCTTAAGCCAAATATGGAATAGACAAGAGCTACTCCTTGCTCAACGAAATGGACTCAACACCCCATATTAAACGCCTAAGAATGTACCTGACTAGTAAGTATCTGAAAACCTATGGATTGCTATGTCTCTGAAAGAGAATCAAGCGTGCGTACAGGGACATAAACGCAGCAGTGATAGAATTGGAGAGGTTCGGTGAGCAAATGAAGACCCTTTGAAGTCATATTGCACGGTACCCATTCCATGGTTCTCAACTCTCCAGGTTTAGGGGATTATTCCTTCAGCTAAAACATGCATGTGGAACCCACAGTATGATCAACCATGTGATCGGGAGAAGTCTTCAAATATGTCTCCATTCTCGTCCCCTGGTACTCGGGTGCAACATTCCAGACGCTTTACTAACACTCTCCCGACTTGAAGAGCCAGTGCCTTTAACCTCCTGTTTGGCCCAGTTTGCAATTTCTGCGGAAGATGAACAGGAATAGGGAGAACCAATGAGAGACTAGCTGGAGGTGTCTGGACGGGCAAATTTAACTCTCATTTCCCACCAGGAAGAGGAATTAACCAAAGGCTCAGCGTGCCATGCCGGAACCAGATTAGGGCCTGAAGCAATTATGCGGTGTTGCGGCCAGCTCACAAGAAAGCGATTTGAAGAAAGGAGCTCAGGGGCACTGTAATTCAGAAACCTGCAGAGTTATAAATGACAGCTATCGTCCAAAAATATACTGAAGTAAGGCTGCCAAGAGGACTTGAAAGCGGGGCAGAATTGCAGGAAACCGATTTCAGGAGGTAGACTGGAATTGCATTGCAAGCATAGGAAAAGGGGCAGAACGTCCACAATGATGCACTTGGCCAAAAAGGGCGTATGTGTTTTTTCCTGAATATATTCAGGAAAAAACGCATACACCCTTTATGGCCAACCAAGCAAGCTTGCAAGGGAAATCTGCACTACAATGAAGTGTCACTTCCACCCGGTCAAAAGGGCCATCTGAAAAAAGTGTAAAATCCAGAAAGGCAGGACAGGCCATGGAGAACTGGGAGCCTTGTTATGCTGATGGGCGGGATGTAAATTGCCAACAGCCACTCAGGAGAAGTGTATGGTGTCTCCTGAAACTTCTAAAACACAAAGCAACAGAGGCTAGGGCACTTCCACTTATACTCTTATAGGTTAGGAAAATTGATATCAAAAAGACACAGCCACCCCAAACTTTGGGACGGCTCTGTTTACAAGAACGTTGTTTACGGTACAAGTTCAATATCGCAGAAAGTGAAAAATGGATAAAGAATTTGTGGTACTTACGTACAATGCAATATCACTCAGCAATGAAATCTATGTCATCAGGCCCGTAGCAGCATAATGAGTGATTTCCGGTATGAAGATTCTAACTGAAATAAGTCACACAGAAAAAGAAACATCATAAGATATCACTAATACACGGAATGTAAACTTGGCTACACAGGAACTGAATTACAAAACAGAACAGGGTCTCAAATTTAGAAAACCAACTTATGATTGTTTAAGGGGAAAGGTGAGTTGGGGTGCTGCATAAAACCAGAGATTGAAATGAGCACAGATAAAGTTCCTTAAGCCAAATATGTAATAGACAAGAGCTACTCCTTGCTCAACGAAATGGACTCAACACCCCATATTAAACGCCTAAGAATGTACCTGACTAGTAAGTATCTTAAAACCTATGGATTGCTATGTCTCCAAAAGAGAATCAAGCGTGTGTACAGGGGCATAAATGCAGCAGTGATAGGATTGGAGAGGTTCGGTGAGCAAATGAAGACCCTTTGAAGTCATATTGCATGGTACCCATTCCACGGGTCTCAACTCTCCAGGTTTCAGGGATTCTTCCTTCAGCTAAAACATGCATGTGGAACCCAGAGTATGATCCACCGTGTGATCGGGAGACGTGTTCAAATATGTCTCAGTTTTCGTCCCCTGGTACTCGGGTGCAACATTCCAGACGCTTTACTAACACTCTCCCGACTTGGAGAGTCAGTGCCTTTAACCTCCTGTTTGGCCCAGTTTGCAATTTCTGCGGAAGATGAACAGGAATAGGGAGAACCAATGAGAGACTAGCTGGAGGTGTCTGGACGGGCAAATTTAACTCTCATTTCCCACCAGGAAGAGGAATTAACCAAAGGCTCAGCGTGCCGTACCGGAACCAGATTAGGGCCTGAAGCAATCGTGCGGTGTTGCGGCCAGCTCACAAGAAAGCGAGTTGAAGAAAGGAGCTCAGGGGCACTGAAATTCACAAACCTGCAGACTTATAAATGACAGCTATCGTCCAAAAATATACTGAAGTTAGGCTGCCAAGACGACTTGAAAGCGGGGCAGAATTACAGGAAATCGATTTCAGGAGGTAGACTGGAATTGCATTTTAAGCATAGGAAAAGAGGCAGAACGTCCACAATGATGCACTTGGCCAAAAAGGGCGTATGCGTTTTTTCCTGAATATATTCAGGAAAAAACGCATACGCCCTTTTTGGCCAACCAAGCAAGCTTGCAAAGGAAATCTGCACTACAATAAAGTCTCACTTCCCCCTGGTCAAAAGGGCGATCTGAAAATAGTGTAAAATCCAGAAAGGCAGGACAGGCCATGGAGAAGTGGGAGCCTTGTTATGCTGATGGGCGGGATGTAAATTGCCAACAGCCACTCGGGAGAAGTGTATGGTGTTTCCTGAAACATCTAAAACACAAAGCAACAGAGCCTAGGGCACTTCCACTTATGGTCCTATAGCTTAGGGAAATTAAAATCAAAAAGACACAGCCACCCCAAACTTTGGGACGGCTCTGTTTACAAGAACCTCGTTTACGGTACAAGTTCAATATCGCAGAAAGTGAAAAATGGATAAAGAATTTGTGGTACTTACGTACAATGCAATATCACTCAGCAATGAAATCTATGTCATCAGGCCCGTAGCAGCATAATGAGTGATTTCCGGTATGAAGATTCTAACTGAAATAAGTCACACAGAAAAAGAAACATCATAAGATATCACTAATACACGGAATGTAAACTTGGCTACACAGGAACTGAATTACAAAACAGAACAGGGTCTCAAATTTAGAAAACCAACTTATGCTTGCTTAAGGGGAAAGGTGAGTTGGGGTGCTGCATAAAACCAGAGATTGAAATGAGCACAGATAAAGTTCCTTAAGCCAAATATGTAATAGACAAGAGCTACTCCTTGCTCAACGAAATGGACTCAACACCCCATATTAAACGCCTAAGAATGTACCTGACTAGTAAGTATCTTAAAACATATGGATTGCTATGTCTCCAAAAGAGAATCAAGCGTGTGTACAGGGGCATAAATGCAGCAGTGATAGGATTGGAGAGGTTCGGTGAGCAAATGAAGACCCTTTGAAGTCATATTGCATGGTACCCATTCCACGGGTCTCAACTCTCCAGGTTTCAGGGATTCTTCCTTCAGCTAAAACATGCATGTGGAACCCAGAGTATGATCCACCGTGTGATCGGGAGACGTGTTCAAATATGTCTCAGTTTTCGTCCCCTGGTACTCGGGTGCAACATTCCAGACGCTTTACTAACACTCTCCCGACTTGGAGAGTCAGTGCCTTTAACCTCCTGTTTGGCCCAGTTTGCAATTTCTGCGGAAGATGAACAGGAATAGGGAGAACCAATGAGAGACTAGCTGGAGGTGTCTGGACGGGCAAATTTAACTCTCATTTCCCACCAGGAAGAGGAATTAAGCAAAGGCTCATCGTGCCGTGCCGGAACCAGATTAGGGCCTGAAGCAATCGTGCGGTGTTGCGGCCAGCTCACAAGAAAGCGAGTTGAAGAAAGGAGCTCAGGGGCACTGAAATTCACAAACCTGCAGACTTATAAATGACAGCTATCGTCCAAAAATATACTGAAGTTAGGCTGCCAAGACGACTTGAAAGCGGGGCAGAATTACAGGAAATCGATTTCAGGAGGTAGACTGGAATTGCATTTTAAGCATAGGAAAAGAGGCAGAACGTCCACAATGATGCACTTGGCCAAAAAGGGCGTATGCGTTTTTTCCTGAATATATTCAGGAAAAAACGCATACGCCCTTTTTGGCCAACCAAGCAAGCTTGCAAAGGAAATCTGCACTACAATGAAGTCTCACTTCCCCCTGGTCAAAAGGGCGATCTGAAAATAGTGTAAAATCCAGAAAGGCAGGACAGGCCATGGAGAACTGGGAGCCTTGTTATGCTGATGGGCGGGATGTAAATTGCCAACAGCCACTCGGGAGAAGTGTATGGTGTTTCCTGAAACATCTAAAACACAAAGCAACAGAGCCTAGGGCACTTCCACTTATGGTCCTATAGCTTAGGGAAATTAAAATCAAAAAGACACAGCCACCCCAATGTTTGGGATGGCTCTGTTTACAAGAACCTCGTTTATGGTACAAGTTCAATATCGCAAAGAGCAAAAAATGGATAAAGAAGTTGTGGTACTTACGTACAATGCAATATCACTCAGCAATGAAATCTCTGTCATCAGACCCATAGAAGCATAATGAGTGGATTCAGGTATGATGATTCTAACTGAAATAAGTCACACAAAAAAAGAAACATCATAAGATATCACTAATACACGGAATGTAAACTTGGCTACACAGGAACTGAATTACAAAACAGAACAGGGTCTCAAATTTAGAAAACCAACTTATGCTTGCTTAAGGGGAAAGGTGAGTTGGGGTGCTGAATAAAACCAGAGATTGAAATGAGCACAGATAATGTTCCTTAAGCCAAATATGTAATAGACAAGAGCTACTCCTTGCTCAACGAAATGGACTCAACACCCCATATTAAACGCCTAAGAATGTACCTGACTAGTAAGTATCTGAAAACCTATGGATTGCTATGTCTCCGAAAGAGAATCAAGCGTGCGTACAGGGACATAAACGCAGCAGTGAAAGGCTTGGAAAGGTTTGGTGAGCAAATGAAGACCCTTTGAAGTCATATTGCATGATACCCATTCCACGGGTCTCAACTCTCCAGGTTTCAGGGATTCTTCTTTCAGCTAAAACATGCATGTGGAACCCAGAGTATGATCCACCGTGTGATCGGGAGACGTGTTCCACTATGTCTCAGTTTCGTCCCGTGGTAGTCTGGTGCAACATTCCAGACGCTTTACTAACACTCTCCCGACTTGGAGAGTCAGTGCCTTTAACCTCCTGTTAGGCCCAGTTTGCAATTTCTGCGGAAGATGAACAGGAATAGGGAGAACCAGTGAGAGACTAGCTGGAGGTGTGTGGACGGGCAAATTTAACTCTCATTTCCCACCAGGAAGAGGAATTAACCAAAGGCTCAGCGTGCCGTGCCGGAACAAGATGAGGGCCTGAAGCAATCCTGCGGTGTTGCGGCCCGCTCACAAGAAAGCGAGTTGAAGAAAGGAGCTCAGGGGCACTGTAATTCACAAACCTGCAGAGTTATAAATAACAGCTATCGTCCAAAAATATACTGAAGTAAGGCTGCCAAGACGACTTGAAAGCGGGGCAGAATTACAGGAAATCGATTTCAGAAGGTAGACTGGAATTGCATTTTAAGCATAGGAAAAGAGGCAGAACGTCCACAATGATGCACTTGGCCAAAAAGTGCGTATGCGTTTTCTTCTGAATATATTCAGGAAAAAACGCATACGCCCTTTTTGGCCAACCAAGCAAGCTTGCAAAAGAAATCTGCACTGCAATGAAGTCTCACTTCCCCCCGGTCAAAAGGGCCATCTGAAAAAAGTGTAAAATCCAGAAAGGCAGGACAGGCCATGGAGAACTGGGAGCCTTGTTATGCTGATGGGCGGGATGTAAATTGCCAACAACCACTTGGGAGAAGTGTATGGTGTTTCCTGAAACATCTAAAACACAAAGCAACAGAGCCTAGGGCACTTCCACTTATGGTCCTATAGCATAGGGAAATTTAAATCAAAAAGACACAGCCACCCCAAACTTTGGGACGGCTCTGTTTACAAGAACCTCGTTTACGGTACAAGTTCAATATCGCAGAAAGTGAAAAATGGATAAAGAATTTGTGGTACTTACGTACAATGCAATATCACTCAGCAATGAAATCTATGTCATCAGGCCCGTAGCAGCATAATGAGTGATTTCCGGTATGAAGATTCTAACTGAAATAAGTCACACAGAAAAAGAAACATCATAAGATATCACTAATACACGGAATGTAAACTTGGCTACACAGGAACTGAATTACAAAACAGAACAGGGTCTCAAATTTAGAAAACCAACTTATGCTTGCTTAAGGGGAAAGGTGAGTTGGGGTGCTGCATAAAACCAGAGATTGAAATGAGCACAGATAAAGTTCCTTAAGCCAAATATGTAATAGACAAGAGCTACTCCTTGCTCAACGAAATGGACTCAACACCCCATATTAAACGCCTAAGAATGTACCTGACTAGTAAGTATCTTAAAACCTATGGATTGCTATGTCTCCAAAAGAGAATCAAGCGTGTGTACAGGGGCATAAATGCAGCAGTGATAGGATTGGAGAGGTTCGGTGAGCAAATGAAGACCCTTTGAAGTCATATTGCATGGTACCCATTCCACGGGTCTCAACTCTCCAGGTTTCAGGGATTCTTCCTTCAGCTAAAACATGCATGTGAAACCCAGAGTATGATCCACCGTGTGATCGGGAGACGTGTTCAAATATGTCTCAGTTTTCGACCCCTGGTACTCGGGTGCAACATTCCAGATGCTTTACTAACACTCTCCCGACTTGGAGAGTCAGTGCCTTTAACCTCCTGTTTGGCCCAGTTTGCAATTTCTGCGGAAGATGAACAGGAATAGGGAGAACCAATGAGAGACTAGCTGCAGGTGTCTGGACGGGCAAATTTAACTCTCATTTCCCACCAGGAAGAGGAATTAAGCAAAGGCTCATCGTGCCGTGCCGGAACCAGATTAGGGCCTGAAGCAATCGTGCGGTGTTGTGGCCAGCTCACAAGAAAGCGAGTTGAAGAAAGGAGCTCAGGTGCACTGAAATTCACAAACCTGCAGACTTATAAATGACAGCTATCGTCCAAAAATATACTGAAGTTAGGCTGCCAAGACGACTTGAAAGCGGGGCAGAATTACAGGAAATCGATTTCAGGAGGTAGACTGGAATTGCATTTTAAGCATAGGAAAAGAGGCAGAACGTCCACAATGATGCACTTGGCAAAAAGTGCGTATGCGTTTTTTCCTGATTCAGGAAAAAACGGATACACACTTTTTGGCCAACCAAGCAAGCTTGCAAAGAAAATCTGCACTACAATGCAGTCTCACTTCCCCCCGGTCAAAAGGGCCATCAGAGAAAAGTGTAAAATCCAGAAAGGCAGGACAGGCCATGGAGAACTGGGAGCCTTGTTATGCTGATGGGCGGGATGTAAATTGCCAACAGCCACTCGGGAGAAGTGTATGGTGTTTCCTGAAACATCTAAAAACCAAAGCAGCAGAGTCTAGGGCACTTCCACATATGGTCCTATAGCTTAGGGAAATTAAAATCAAAAAGACACAGCCACCCCAATGTTTGGGACGGCTCTTTTTACAGGAATCTCTTCTACAGCACAAGTTAAATATCCCAGAGAGCAAATAATGGATAAAGAAGTTGCGGTACTTACGTACAACAGAATACCACTCAGCAATCAAATCTATGTCACCAGGCCCATACCAGCATAATGAGTAGATTGAGGCACCATGATTCTAAGTGAAATAAGTCACACAGAAAAAGAAACATCGTAAGGTATCACTAATACACGGAATGTGAACTTGGCTACACATGAACTGAATTACAAAACAGAACAGGGTCTCAAGTTTAGAAAACCAACTTATGCTTGCTTAAGGGGGAAGGTGAGTTGGGGTGCTGCATAAAACCAGAGTTTGAAATTAGCACAGATACCGTTCCATAAGCCAAATATGTAATAGACAAGACCTACCCCTTGCTCAACAAAATGGACTCAACAATGAAGTATCACCTCACACCTGGTAGCATGGGCATCATCAGAAATTCTACAAACAAAAAATGCTGGAAAGGGTGTGGAGAAAAGGAACCCTCTTCCACTATTGTTGGGAATATAAATTGATACAGTCACTATGGAGAACAATATGGAGTTTCTTAAGATACTAACAATAGAATTACCATATGATACAGCAATCCCAGTACTGGACATATTCCCAGACAAAACCATAAATCAAAAAGAGACATTCACCGCAATGTTCATTGCATCACTATTTACAATATCGAGGTAATGGAAGCAACCTAAATGCCCACAGACAGACGAATGCATAAAGCTGTGGTACCTATATAAAATGGAATATTACTAAGCCATGAAAAGGAATGAAATTGGGTCATTTGTAGAGACGTCGATAGATCTAGAGACTGTCATACAGAGTGAAGTAAGTCAGAAAGAGAAAAACAAATCTTGTATATTCATGCATGTATGTGGAACCTAGAAAAACTGTACAGATTAACCATTTTGCAAGGTATAAATAGAGCAACAGATGTAGACAACAAACGTATGGACAACAAGGGGGAAAGCTGTTGGGGGGGTGGTGGTGGGAGGAGTTGAGAGACTGGGATTGGCATGTATACATTTATATGTATAAAATAGATAGCCAATAAGAACCTGCTGTATAAAAATATAAAATAAAATTCAAAATTAAAAAGAAATAAAATTTAAAAAATAAAACAGAAAAAACAATTATTCCCTTCACATACATGTATTTATATGAATAAATTATTTCCATGCTTATCTCTGTAAATACAAAAAAGAGGAATAAAATCTACCTTGAACCAAAAACGAAAAAGAGAAAAAAAAACACAGAACCCACCAGTTACACAGAGGAAAACCATAACAGGGCACTTGCTCCAGTTGTAAACAATTCTGAAGTTGGTCAGTGGTGGGGAATCGTCTCCCATTCAGCCAGCAGCCCCCATGCAACAAGCGTCCTCATTGCAAAGCTGGGGCACCGTGCCGAGGCATCTGTGAGTAAACGTGAGCTGAGCCCCAGGCCAGTTGCTGCTGAACTATTCCCACCCGTCCCAGGTAAAACACCTGAATATATACAAGGACTTGAAAGCCTAGAGGAAGGACCATAGAGCCACACGAGTGACAGCATGCCGGCCGACTTGGTGCCTGCAGGCCAGCCAGGATGGTCCTGGCCCTGGGTGCTCTTCTGGAAGATTTCCATTTCCCTGCCTGAGATACCCGTCCTGTCCCTGCCCCCACTGCTTTTTTCCTTCCTCACCTCTGCCCAGGGAGAAATTCCAGCAGCAGGTATGGGTGACACATCCTCTTCTTTAGCAGGTGGCAGCCTGGCAACTGCTGCAGAAAGTCCAGCAGAGCCCCACTCACACTGGGCCACCCACAAAGCCGTGGCCTCTCACTCCCTCCCACCAGCCCAGCCCCGAGACTGCTGACAGGGCAGAGAAAATGGCGTCAGGCACGGCTGCAGGGGCTCTTGCTGCCTGGAGTGGTATTTATATTGATCTCAACCCAGGCACACCTGGGGAGGGCTGGCCGGCACGGTAAGGCTGCCCAGCTCAGCCAATCATCACCCCTCAGGGGCTCACAGTTGCAGAAAATGGAACTTGCTGAACCGGCCAGGTCCAAGGAACAGGTGTGGGCTCCTGAGAGTCAGGATAGACAAGGGGCTGCAGCTTTGGCTTGTTTTCTAATTTTATCTGGCCCATGGGTGGGAGACAACTTCAAGAAAACCCTCTCCTAATGAGAGGAACCCAGGAGTCAGGGAGAGGAGGGGTGGGTGGTGGTTGGAGACAGAGGCCTGGTGCCCCGGGTGCAGTGGAAGTCTCTGGAAGACCAGGTGGAGGGAGGCCACACAGAGTGATGCCCAGGGTCACAGACCTGTCGCAGCTGCTGTTTGTTAGTTCAAGTCCTGCTCTGAGGTGCTCTGTGTCAGCTCTGAGCGACAGGTGAGCTGGGGGTGCTCTGCAATGAGGGCTATGTGCACGGTTCCTGTGTGCCCAGCCCTGCCACGGTACCTGCAAGGGTAGCTCTGTATCCTGGGAGGGGCCTGACCACGAGAGCCCCGTGGGCTGGGGTGGGGGTGGGGTACCTGCCCAGGTGAGCTCCATATTCTGGGATTGGTCTGACCACGAGAGCCCCATGGGCTGCTGGGGACCTGGTAAAGGATGTCAGGACAGTCAGTGAAGCCACCGAGGATATACCTCCAGCTGCTCCTAATTCCTACACCCTGCTGGTCATTCTACCAACCACCAGGACATGGTATTCTGTATTAGTCTTCAATGATGCCTTCTTTTGTATTCCATTAGTCCCAGAGTCACAAGAAATTTTGGCTTGTGAGTGGCAGGACTCAACATACAACTAAAACAATACTTCTGGGCCGTCTTGCCCCAAGGGTGCAAAAATTCCCACACCATCTCTGGGGAAAGCTTAGCTAAAGACCTAAAAGTTCTACCTCTGGAAAAGGAAACTCTCCTTCAGTACGCAGACGACATTCTGATCGCCAGCCCTACTAAGGAGGCCTCTGAACTACCAAGCCAATAAAGGATAGAAGTTGTCCAAGAAAAAGCTCAAATATCACAGACTGCGGTGACCTGCCTGGGCTTCATTCTCACAGAAGGTCGGAGAAGCCCATCCCAGGAAAGGGAAGAAACCATTTGCAGCCTTACCCCTTTCTAAAACTAGAAGACAGCTTAGGGGTTCCTGGGGAGGCCAAGGTTTGCTGCTTCTGGATCCCTAATTACAGTCTACTAGCTGGGCCTCTATATGAAACACTGAAAGGAAAAATGATGATCCTTTTGAATAGAATCCAGAAGTGGCCTTTCAAGAATGGAAAGAGCAGTCAATTCAGACCCTTGCCCTGGAACTCCCTAATTTAGCTAAACCCTTTGACCTTTACATTCCCGGTGAAAGGTGAATCGCCATTGGAGAAGTAGTGCAAAAACTGGGACCACTTGAAATGGAACAATGCAAGAATGCCATCCAGGTAGGATAAACTACAGTCACCAAGGGGCTTGGCCCACTGCCACATCTGGCTAAGATACTGGCGGTATCTAAAAACCTGGAAATCAGCAGCCCAAAAGGCCACCTCCTTCCTAAGGGAAAAGGACCCCACGTGGTGATCCTAACCACCAACCATGCCCTGAAGTTGCAGGGTTCGTTCTGTGGGCACACCGACCTCGAGTGAGGAGGCCCTCCAACTCCAACATCCAGAGAGATAACCGGGGGCAACAGGGCACCATGACGACTCGTGTGAACATCACTTGACATGGAGTTTCTCTCATAAAACAACAAGAGTGTGTCCCAAAAGAGTAGACTACTGCTTGCAGGACTTACTGCACCCAGAGGGGAGCTAATAATCTTGGCGGGGGAACCGTATATCACACTGTCACCATAGAAAATCCTACAGACACCGTGATGATGGTGGCCAATAAGACCGGCTGGACTCCTGTTTACTTCAAAAGGCTGTTGACTCAGTGGCCATCATGGTCCTTGATCACCACTGACCCTGGACTGTCAGGGAGTTGAGCGGGCAGGGCTCTGACACCTGGTGCTGTTTGTACGTTAATTCAGGGGCCTAATTGAAGAAAGCGCAGACTACTGGCCAGAGCATCTAGGCTGGCAGAAACGGTCAGCCTAAGGTGGCCGAACAAATGTGGGGCGGGGTGAAACCGGCCCCCACAGTGTCTCTGCACATCTCTTTCCTGGACCCTTAAAGGCCATTAGAATCTATAACACTTCCAATGCTGGTGCTCAGGTGGACGAGCAGGGAGGCAGGGGTCCTGGGGACAATCAACGTCACCTGGAGGCTGCTGGGGAGAAGCTCTGACCCTCGCCCCCGGGTATAAGGGCTCCCAACTCAGCACTCAGCAGTTACAGAAGAAGGGTCTGCACCCTCAGCACTCCAAGAATGAGGAACGGGACAAAAGGCAGAGGAGGGGTTTGTCCCCAGCAAAGCCCATTAAAAATCCCTGGGAGATAAAAATAGAATCTGGGCAATAAAGTCAAGTCTAACCTTTTTTATCCTTTGTGCTTTGTCTAATTTCATGTGCTCCTAGGGTCCCGCATGCAGAGGTTCCACACCCGGCACTTCAGACCAGATTTCCTAGTGCAGAATGGCTGGGTCGACACCTCAGCTCCTGGGGCCCAGTGCAGACTCCGCGATATAGAGCCTGAGCTGCAGCCAACCCGGCCCTCGAGAGCTCCGCCCCCTCCCTCCCACTGACTCTGACAGGATCTCTACACAGCAGCCCAGCCCACAGCCCACGGGGTAGTGCATGCTCTCACCTCTCCATTCTCTGATCAAAATATAAACTTTCCTTTGCTTGTGAACCAAACTCAGTCTCGATCTGTTGGCCCCAATGACACTGGGCAGGGGGACACTTGTTGGGGTCCAGTCTGGAGGATCAGTAACAGAAATTGAGACTATTGTAACCTCAATGAACAGATGTGTGAGCCAAACTGTAGTTAACATAGAACAGTGTATAAGGCTCAGGTAAAATAAGATGTTTCTAACACTTCCATTTGATATTTCCATCACTTTATTATAAGCAAGTTCAGTGAAAAGGTTTGTCTTATTTGTCAGGTCAATATTAGAGAAATGAAGTGATTTCTTTCCAAGGATGTACATCTAATAATCTTGGTTAAAGCTTCAATCTTGTTTTAAATGCTTTTCCATTGAAAATGATACCTCTCTTTCAGCTCCCCCATTTCTGAGAAGTATAAAATCTTATAATTTATTATTACCAAAGGGGAAAGGTGGGAGGAGGGATAAACTAACAGTTTGGGATTAACACATACACACTGCTATGTATAAAATAGATCATCAACAAGGAACTACTGTATAGCACAGGGAACTACACTCAACATTTTGCAATAACCTATAAGGGGAAATAATCTGAAAAAGAATAGATATTTTTATTGACATCATCTATAAATGACAGTTAAAGTGTAACCTAAGGGAAGTTGGTGGTGAGTGCTTCTGACCCTGAAGACTTCAATCATCTAAAGTTTGGACTCTGCCTACTTCCCAAGGCCCTTAATGAACATATGTGTAGCCGTAGCTTAAAAAATTCCCCAGTTTGGGTTTCGGGGAGACACTGATTTTGAAAAAGCCCTGGTGTTCTCCTTACATGAATGGGACTCTTCCTACTGCTAAAACATGTCTGTCACACCCAGAGGATGGTATACCGTCTGATCGGGAAGAGTTTGGAAAAGGCATCTCATCTCCTCATCTCCTGGTGCTCGGGTTCACCCCTCCAGCGTCTTTACTAACAGTCTCCCCACTTGGAGATGTCAGCACTGTCAACATCCTGTTGCGTACAGTTTGGAATTTGTCCAGAGGATGAAGCGGAAGGATGAGGAACAATGAGAGACAAGTCCTAGGTGTTCAGACAGGCACATGTCACTCTAATTTCCAATCAGGAAGACGAATTGACCAAAGGCTAGGGTTGCCCATGGAAACAGTATAGGGCTTGAGGAAATCCTGCTGCTTTGTGGCCAGTTCCCATAAACACAAGTTGAACAATGGAACTCAGGGGCAGTAAAATTCACGAAACTGCAGAGTTGAAAATATCCATCACTGAAAAATGTCTTGAGGAAAGTCAGAGAAAAGGACTTGTAAGCAAGGGAGAATGGCAGGAAAGGGATTTGAGGAGGTAGAAAGGACTCGTCACTAAACACAAGAAAAGGAGCTGAACATTGCCAACATTGCAGTTGGCCAAAAAGGGTGTATGCGTTTTTTTCTGTATATATTCAAGAAAAGGGCATACACTTTTTTAGCCAACCAAACAGGTGGGCACTGGAAGTCAATACTACAAAAGATATCACTTCGCATCAGTCAGAAGAGCCATCCTCATAAAGCGTAAACAACAGAAATGCAGGACAGGGCAAGGAGAAGAGGGAGCCCTGTGAGACTTATAGTGGAAATGTATATTGCCAACGGCCATTCTGGAGAAGTGTATTGTGTTTACTAAAGCATCTAAAAAATGAGCTACAGAGCATAGGGCACTTGCACTCATGGGCGTATATCTTGGGAAAAACAAAAATCGAGAGGACACAGGCACCCCAATGTTTACCCCCTCTCTGTTTAAAAGATCCTCGACTAGGATATAACTTAAATGTCTCTGGAGGGAAAAAATGGATAGAGATGTGGTATTTAGGTAGAGTGGAATATTATTCAGCCTGGAAATCAATGAAATATGGCCAGTTGTAACAACTCCGGAGGAGTTACGTATGATCATTCTAAGTGACATAATTCAAAAAGAAAAAGACACATATCATAAGATATCACTTGGCACATATATACAATAGAATATTACTCAGCCATAAAAAGAGACGAAATTGAGCTATTTGTAATGAGGTGGATAGACCTAGAGTCTGTCATACAGAGTGAAGTAAGTCAGAAAGAGAGAGACAAATACCGTATGCTAACACATATATATGGAATTTAAGAAAAAAAAATGTCATGAAAAACCTAGGGGTGAAACAGGAATAAAGACACAGACTTACTAGAGAATGGACTTGAGGCTATGGGGAGGGGGAAGGGTAAACGGTGACAAAGCAATAAAGAGGCATGGACATGTATACACTACCAAACGTAAGGTAGATAGCTAGTGGGAAGCAGCCGCATAGCACAGGGAGATCAGCTCGGTGCTGTGTGACCGCCTGGAGGGGTGGGATAGGGAGGGTGGGAGGGTGACGCAAGCGGGAAGAGATATGGGAACATATGTATATATATAACTGATTCATTTTGTTGTGAAGCTGAAACTAACATACCATTGTAAAGCAATTATGCTCCAATAAAGATGCTTAAAAAAAAAAGAGAGAAAAAAAAAAAAGATATCACTTAAAGGTGGAATCCAAAATGGCTACACATGAAATAAATTACAAAACAAAAACATAGTCAAATATGTAGAAAACACACATAAGGCTGCTAAACGGGAAAGGTGGGGAGGGGTGAGGCATTATCCAGGAGGTTGAAATTAGCAAAGATACCATTCCAAATACCAAACTGATAATCAACAAGGCCTACACGGTAGCTAAAAGAACTGCACTCAGCACACTCAAGTCACCGGAAAAGAATATATACGACTGGTAAGAATCTGAAAAAGAATTTATTGATGTCTCTCTGTACGTGAATCAAGTGGATGTACAGCAGCAAGAAACAGAGCTTTGAAAATCAGCTGTAACCAATATAGTAATAAATTGAAAAAAATAAACGACAGAGAGACAGAGAAAACCTCTTACAACTTTTCCTCAGGGACGGTGATGCAACATGGATTGAACACATCTAGACCCACAGCAGGATGAGACATAAGGCTGGAAACTGTTTGCGCTAAGAGAAATGTGAGGTTGGGTGAGGAAATGCACACCCTTTAAAGTAATACTACCTGGTGCCCATTCAATGGGTCCCAAATCTGCAGGTTCAAGGGATCTTCCTACAGCTAAAACATGCATGGAAAACCCAGAGGACTGTACACCGTGTGATCGGGAGATGTGTCTAAAATGCAGCTCATTTATCCTCTCCTGGTGCTCCTGTTCACCATTCCAGCCACGTTACTTAGAATCTCCCCACTTGGAGAATCAGCACATTTCAACTTCTGTTTCACACATTTTGCAAATTGTGAGGAGGATGAACGGGGAACCAATGAGAGAATAGTTGTAGGGGTTTGGACGGGCACATATCACTCTAATTTCCCATTAAGAATAAGAATTGAAAAAAGGCTCAGCCCGCCTCGCCGGAGCCAAAATAGGGCCTGAAGCAATCCTGCGGGTTTGAGGCCAGCTCACAAAAGAGCAACTTAAAAAATGGAGCTCAGGGTCACTGCAATTCACAAACCTGCAGAGTTATAAATGAAAACTAACGTCCAAAAATATGTTGAGGTAAGGCAAAGAAGAGGATCTGAATGCAAGACAGAATTGCAAGAAACAGATTTCAAGAGATAGATTGGACTCGTCTTTAAAGCACATGAAAAGCGGCAGAATTTCGACAACGATGCAGTTGGCCCAAAAGGGCATATGCGTTTTTTCCTGATTATATCCAGGAAAAAACACATACGCACTTTATGGGCAACGAAGCAAGCAAGCAATGCAAATGTGCACAACAAAGAAGTCTCATTTCCCACGGGTCAAAAGGGCCATCCTAAAAAATTGTAAAAACCAGAAATGCAGGACAGGCCATGGAGAACAGGGAGCCTTTATACGCTGATGGGCAGTGTGTGAACTGCCGAGAGCCACTCTGGAGAAGTGTATGGTGGTTCCTAAATCATCTAAAAAACAGAGCTACAGAGCATAGGACACTTCCAATCATGGGAGTATATCTAGGGAAGTCTAAAAATCAACAAGAAACAAGCACACCACAGTTTAGGGCTACTCTGTTTACAAGAACCTCAACTTCAGTACACCTTAAATATCCCAGGAAAGAGAACAATGGATAAAGAAGATGTGGTACTTATGTACAACGGAATATCTCTTCACCATGAAATCAATGTAATAAGGCTAGTAGAAGGATAAAGAGTGGATTTAGGTCCGATAATACTACTTGAAATAAGTCAAACAGAAAAAGAAACATATCATAAGATATCACCTATAGAGGGAGGGTAAATATGGCTGCACAAGAAATGAATTACAGAACAGAACAGTGTCTCACATTTAGAAAACACACTTATGTCAGCTTAAGGGGAAAGGAGAGGTGGGGTGATGCATAAAACCAGAGTTTGAAATTAGCACAGATACCGTTCAATAAACCAAATAGGTATTAGACAAGATCTACACCTTGCTCAATGAACTGGCCTCAACACACCCTATACACCGCAGAGAAATATATCTGAGTAATAAGAGTCTTAAAACCCATGTATTGATATATCTCCATAAGGGAATCAAGTGTGTGCAGAGCAGCACAAACACAGCAGTGAAAATGAGCTAAACCCCATTATAGAAATAAATTTTAAAAACAAAATGCAGAAACAATGAAAGAGAGAAAAATTCTTACAAAATTCGCTCAGGGGCTGTGATGCAACCTGGATTGACCACATATAAACCCACAGCTGGATAAGACATAAGGCTGGACACTTGGGGCTGAGAGGATTGGTGAGCTTTGGTGAGCAACTGCCGAAAGTTTAATGCAATACTTCATGCTGCTCATTCCAAGGGTCCCAACACTCCAGGTTGAAGGGAATCTTCCTACAGCTAAACCATGCTTGGGAAACCCAGCGACTGGTATACCATATGATCGGGAAAGGTTTCTAAAACGCACCTCATTTTTCCTCTCCTGGGGCTCCGGATCGACATTCCAGCCGCTTTACTAACAACATCCCCACATGGAGAGTCAATGCCTTTAAGTTCTGATATCGCACAGTCTGCAGTTAGTGCGGAGGATGAATGAGAATAGGGGGAACCAGTGAGAAACTAGCTGTAGCGGTTTCAATGGGCACATGTCACTCTAATTTCACATCAGTAAGAAGAATTAACCAAAGGCACAGCAAGGTGCCCCAGAAGAATAGGGCCTGAAGGAATCCTGTGGTTATGAGGCAAGATCACAAAAATAAGAGCTGAAAAATGGAGCTAAGGGCCACCGCAATTCAAAAAACTGCAGAATTATAAAGGCCAACTACTTTCAAAAAATATATTGAGGAAAGGCTATGAAGAGGCAATGAAAGCAAGGAAGAATTGCAGGAAACCGATTTCAGGAGGTAGACTGGAACTGCATTGAAAACATATGAAGAAAGTCAGAACCTCGAAAATCATGCACTTGGCCAAAAAAGACGTATGTGTTTTTTCCTGAATATATTCACGAAAAAACGCATACGCCCTTTTTGGCCAACCAAGCAAGCTTGCAAAAGGAAATCTGCACTACAATGAAGTCTCACTTCCCCCCGGTCAAAAGGGCCATCTGAAAAAAGTGTAAAATCCAGAAAGGCAGGACAGGCCATGGAGAACTGGGAGCCTTGTTATGCTGATGGGCGGGATGTAAATTGCCAACAGCCACTCGGGAGAAGTGTATGGTGTTTCCTGAAACATCTAAAACACAAAGCAACAGAGCCTAGGGCATTTCCACTTATGGTCCTATAGCTTAGGGAAATTAAACTCAAAAAGACACAGCCACCCCAAAGTTTGGGACGGCTCTGTTTACAAGAACCTCGTTTACGGTACAAGTTCAATATCGCAAAGAGCGAAAAATGGATAAAGAATTTGTGGTACTTACGTACAATGCAATATCACTCAGCAATGAAATCTCTGTCATCAGGCCCGTAGCAGCATAATGAGTGGATTCAGGAATGATGATTCTAACTGAAATAAGTCACACAGAAAAAGAAACATCATAAGATATCACTAATACACGCAATGTAAACTTGGCTACACAGGAACTGAATTACAAAACAGAAGAGGGTCTCAAATTTAGAAAACCAACTTATCCTTGCTTAAGGGGAAAGGTGAGTTGGGGTGCTGCATAAAACCAGAGATTGAAATGAGCACAGATAAAGTTCCTTAATCAAATATGTAATAGACAAGAGCTACTCCTGCTCAACGAAATGGACTCAACACCCCATATTAAACGCCTAAGAATGTACCTGACTAGTAAGTATCTGAAAACCTATGGATTGCTATGTCTCCAAAAGAGAATCAAGCGTGTGTACAGGGGCATAAATGCAGCAGTGATAGGATTGGAGAGGTTCGGTGAGCAAATGAAGACCCTTTGAAGTCATATTGCATGGTACCCATTCCACGGGTCTCAACTCTCCAGGTTTCAGGGATTCTTCCTTCAGCTAAAACATGCATGTGGAACCCAGAGTATGATTCACCGTGTGATCGGGAGACGTGTTCAAATATGTCTCAGTTTTCGTCCCGTGGTACTCGGTTGCAACATTCCAGATGCTTTACTAACACTCTCCCGACTTGGAGAGTCAGTGCCTTTAACCTCCTGTTTGGCCCAGTTTGCAATTTCTGCGGAAGATGAACAGGAATAGGGAGAACCAATGAGAGACTAGCTGGAGGTGTCTGGACGGGCAAATTTAACTCTCATTTCCCACCAGGAAGAGGAATTAACCAAAGGCTCAGCGTGCCGTGCCGGAACCAGATTAGGGCCTGACGCAATCGTGCGGTGTTGCGGACAGCTCACAAGAAAGAGAGTTGAAGAAAGGAGCTCAAGGGCACTGTAATTCACAAACCTGCAGAGTTATAAATGACAGCTATCGTCCAAAAATATACTGAAGTAAGGCTGCCAAGAGGACTTGAAAGCGGGGCAGAATTGCAGGAAACCGATTTCAGGAGGTAGACTGGAATTGCATTGAAAGCATAGGAAAAGAGGCAGAACGTCCACAATGATGCACTTGGCCAAAAAGGGCGTATGTGTTTTTTCCTGAATATATTCAGGAAAAAACGCATACGCCCTTTTTGGCCAACCAAGCAAGCTTGCAAAGGAAATCTGCACTACAATGAAGTCTCATTCCTCCCGTTCAAAAGGGCCATCTGAAAAAAGTGTAATATCCAGAAAGGCAGGACAGGCCATGGAGAACTGGGAGCCTTGTTATGCTGATGGGCGGGATGTAAATTGCCAACAGCCACTCGGGAGAAGAGTATGGTGTTTCCTGAAACATCTAAAAAACAAAGCAACAGAGCCTAGGGCACTTCCACTTATGGTCCTATAGCTTAGGGAAATGAAAATCAAAAAGACAGAGCCACCCCAATGTTTGGGACGGCTCTGATTAAAAGAACCTCGTTTACGGTACAAGCTCAATATCGTAGAAAGTGAAAAATAGATAAAGAATTTGTGGTACATACGTACAATGCAATATCACTCAGCAATGAAATCTATGTCATCAGGCCCGTAGCAGCATGATGAGTGGATTCAGGTATGATGATTCTAACTGAAATAAGTCTCACAGTAAAAGAAACATCATAAGATATCACTAATACATGGAATGTAAACTTGGCTACACAGGAACTGAATTACAAAACAGAACAGGGTCTCAAATTTAGAAAACCAACTTATGCTTGCTTAAGGGGAAAGGTGAGTTGGGGTGCTGCATAAAACCAGAGATTGAAATGAGCACAGATAAAGCTCCTTAAGCCAAATATGTAATAGACAAGAGCTACACCTTTCTCAACGAAATGGACTCAACACCCCATATTAAACGCCTAAGAATGTACCTGACTAGTAAGTATCTGAAAACCTATGGATTGCTATGTCTCTGAAAGAGAATCAAGCATATGCACAGGGGCATAAACGCAGCAGTGAAAGGATTGGAATGGTGCGGTGAGCAAATGAAGACCCTTTGAAGTCATATTGCATGGTACCCATTCCACGGGTCTCAACTCTCCAGGTTTCAGGGATTCTTCCTTCAGCTAAAACATGCATGTGGAACCCAGAGTATGATCCACCGTGTGATCGGGAGACGTGTTCAAATATGTCTCAGTTTTCGTCCCCTGGTACTCGGGTGCAACATTCCAGACACTTTACTAACAGTCTCCCGACTTGGAGAGTCAGTGTCTTTAACCTCCTGTTTGGCCCAGTTTGCTACTCTGCGGAAGATGAACAGGAATAGGGAGAACCAATGAGAGACTAGCTGGAGGTGTCTGGACGGGCAAATTTAACTCTCATTTCGCACCAGGTAGAGGAATAAACCAAAGGCTCAGCATGCCGTGCCAGAACCAGATTAGGGCCCGAAGCAATCCTGCGGTGTTGCGGCCAGCTTACAAGAAAGCGAGTTCAAGAAAGGAAGTCAGGGGCACTGTAATTCACAAACCTGCAGAGTTATAAATGACAGCTATCGTCCAAAAATATACTGAAGTAAGGCTGACAAGAGGACTTGAAAGCGGGGCAGAATTGCAGGAAACCGATTTCAGGAGGTAGACTGGAATTCATTGAAAGCATAGGAAAAGAGGCAGAACGTCCACAATGATGCACTTGGCCAAAAAGAGCATATGCGTTTTTGCCTGAATATATTCAGGAAAAAATGCATACGCCCTTTTTGGCCAACCAAGCAAGCTTGCAAAGGAAATCTGCACTACAATGAAGTCTCACTTCCCCCGGGTCAAAAGGGCGATCTGAAAAAAGTGTAAAATCCAGAAAGGCAGGACAGGCCATGGAGAACTGGGAGCCTTGTTATGCTGATGGGCGGGATGTAAATTGCCAACAGCCACTCCGGAGAAGTGTATGGTGTTTCCTGAAACATCTAAAAAACAAAGCAATAGAGCCTAGGGCACTTCCACTTATGGTCCTATAGCTTAGGGAAATGAAAATCAAAAAGACACAGCCACCCCAAAGTTTGGGACGGCTCTGATTAAAAGAACCTCGTTTACGGTACAAGTTCAATATCGCAGAAAGTGAAAAATGGATAAAGAAGTTGTGGTACTTACGTACAATGCAATATCACTCAGCAATGAAATCTATGTCATCAGGCCCGTAGCAGCATAATGAGTGGATTCAGGTATGATGATTCTAACTGAAATAAGTCACACAGAAAAAGAAACATCATAAGATATCACTAATACTCGGAATGTAAACTTGGCTACACAGGAACTGAATTACAAAACAGAACAGGGTGTCAAATTTAGAAAACCAACTTATGCTTGCTTAAGGGGAAAGGTGAGTTGGGGTGCTGCATAAAACCAGAGATTGAAATGAGCACAGATAAAGTTCCTTAAGCCAAATATGTAATAGACAAGAGCTACTCCTTGCTCAACGAAATGGACTCAACACCCCATATTAAACGCCTAAGAATGTACCTGACTAGTAAGTATCTGAAAACCTATGGATTGCTATGTCTCCGAAAGAGAATCAAGCGTGTGTACAGGGACATAAACGCAGCAGTGAAAGGATTGGAAAGGTGCGGTGAGCAAATGAAGACGCTTTGAAGTCATATTGCATGGTACCCATTCCACGGGTCTCAACTCTCCAGGTTTAGGGGATTCTTCCTTCAGCTAAAACATGCATGTGGAACCCAGAGTATGATCCACCGTGTGATCGGGAGACGTGTTCAAATATGTCTCAGTTTTCGCCCCCTGGTACTCGGGTGCAACATTCCACACACTTTACTAACACTCTCCCGACTTGGAGAGTCAGTGCCTTTAACCTCCTGTTTGGCCCAGTTTGCAATTTCTGCGGAAGATGAACAGGAATAGGGAGAACCAATGAGAGACTAGCTGGAGGTGTCTGGACGGGCAAATTTAACTCTCATTTCCCACCAGGAAGAGGAATTAACCAAAGGCTCAGCGTGCCGTGCTGGAACCAGATTAGGGCCTGAAGCAATCCTGCGGTGTTGCGGCCAGCTAACAAGAAAGCGAGTTGAAGAAAGGAGCTCAGGGGCACTGTGATTCACAAACCTGCAGAGTTATAAATGACAGCTATCGTCCAAAAATGTACTGAAGTAAGGCTGCCAAGAGGACTTGAAAGCGGGGCAGAATTGCAGGAAACCGATTTCAGGAGGTAGACTGGAATTGCATTTAAAGCATAGGAAAAGAGGCAGAACGTCCACAATGATGCACTTGGCCAAAAAGGGCGTATGCGTTTTTTCCTGAATATATTCAGGAAAAAACGCATACGCCCTTTTTGGCCAACCAAGCAAGCTTGCAAAGGAAATCTGCACTACAATGAAGTCTCACTTCCCCCCGGTCAAAAGGGCCATCTGAAAAAAGTGTAAAATCCAGAAAGGCAGGACAGGCCAAGGAGAACTGGGAGCCTTGTTATGCTGATGGGCGGGATGTAAATTGCCAACAGCCACTCGGGAGAAGTGTATGGTGTTTCCTGAAACATCTAAAAAACAAAGCAACAGAGCCTAGGGCACTTCCACTTATGGTCCTATAGCTTAGGGAAATGAAAATCAAAAAGACACAGCCACCCCAAAGTTTGGGACGGCTCTCTTTACAAGAACCTCGTTTACGGTACAAGTTTAATATCGCAGAAAGTGAAAAATGGATGAAGAAGTTGTGGTACTTACGTACAATGCAATATCACTCAGCAATGACATCTATGTCATCAGGCCCGTAGCAGCATAATGAGTGGATTCAGGTATGATGATTCTAACTGAAATAAGTCACACAGAAAAAGAAACATCATAAGATATCACTAATACACGGAATGTAAACTTGGCTACACAGGAACTGGATTTCAAAACAGAACAGGGTCTCAAATTTAGAAAACCAACTTATGCTTGCTTAAGGGGAAAGGTGAGTTGGGGTGCTGCATAAAACCAGAGATTGAAATGAGCACAGATAAAGTTCCTTAAGCCAAATATGGAATAGACAAGAGCTACTCCTTGCTCAACGAAATGGACTCAACACCCCATATGAAACGCCTAAGAATGTACCTGACTAGTAAGTATCTTAAAACCTATGGATTGCTATGTCTCCGAAAGAGAATCAAGCGTGCATACAGGGGCATGAACGCAGCAGTGATAGGATTGGAGAGGTTCGGTGAGCAAATGAAGACCCTTTGAAGTCATATTGCATGGTATCCATTCCACGGGTCTCAACTCTCCAGGTTTAGGGGATTCTTCCTTCAGCTAAAACATGCATGTGGAACCCACAGTATGATCAACCATGTGATCGGGAGACGTGTTCAAATATGTCACCGTTCTCGTCCCCTGGTACTCGGGTGCAACATTCCACACACTTTACTAACACTCTCCCGACTTGGAGAGTCAGTGCCTTTAACCTCCTGTTTGGCCCAGTTTGCAATTTCTGCGGAAGATGAACAGGAATACGGAGAACCAATGAGAGACTAGCTGGAGGTGTCTGGACGGGCAAATTTAACTCTCATTTCCCACCAGGAAGAGGAATTAACCAAAGGCTCAGCGTGCCGTGCCGGAACCAGATTAGGGCCTGAAGCAATCCTGCGGTGTTGCGGCCAGCTCACAAGAAAGCGAGTTGAAGAAAGGAGCTCTGGGGCACTGTGATTCACAAACCTGCAGAGTTATAAATCACAGCTATCGTCCAAAAATGTACTGAAGTAAGGCTGCCAAGAGGACTTGAAAGCGGGGCAGAATTGCAGGAAACCGATTTCAGGAGGTAGACTGGAATTGCATTTAAAGCATAGGAAAAGAGGCAGAACGTCCACAATGATGCACTTGGCCAAAAAGGGCGTATGCGTTTTTTCCTGAATATATTCAGGAAAAAACGCATACGCCCTTTTTGGCCAACCAAGCAAGCTTGCAAAGGAAATCTGCACTACAATGAAGTCTCACTTCCCCCCGGTCAAAAGGGCCATCTGAAAAAAGTGTAAAATCCAGAAAGGCAGGACAGGCCATGGAGAACTGGGAGCCTTGTTATGCTGATGGGCGGGATGTAAATTGCCAACAGCCACTCGGGAGAAGTGTATGGTGTTTCCTGAAACATCTAAAAAACAAAGCAACAGAGCCTAGGGCACTTCCACTTATGGTCCTATAGCTTAGGGAAATGAAAATCAAAAAGACACAGCCACCCCAAAGTTTGGGACGGCTCTGTTTACAAGAACCTTGTTTACGGTACAAGTTCAATATCACAGAAAGTGAAAAATGGATAAAGAATTTGTGGTACTTACGTACAATGCAATATCACTCAGCAATGACATCTATGTCATCAGGCCCGTAGCAGCATAATGAGTGCATTCAGGTATGATGATTCTAACTGAAATAAGTCACACAGAAAAAGAAACATCATAAGATATCACTAATACACGGAATGTAAACTTGGCTACACAGGAACTGGATTACAAAACAGAACAGGGTCTCAAATTTAGAAAACCAACTTATGCTTGCTTAAGGGGAAAGGTGAGTTGGGGTGCTGCATAAAACCAGAGATTGAAATGAGCACAGATAAAGTTCCTTAAGCCAAATATGGAATAGAAAAGAGCTACTCCTTGCTCAACGAAATGGACTCAACACCCCATATTAAACGCCTAAGAATGTACCTGACTAGTAAGTATCTTAAAACCTATGGATTGCTATGTCTCCGAAAGAGAATCAAGCGTGTGTACAGGGGCATAAACGCAGCAGTGATAGGATTGGAGAGGTTCGGTGAGCAAATGAAGACCCTTTGAAGTCATATTGCATGGTACCCATTCCACGGGTCTCAACTCTCCAGGTTTAGGGGATTCTTCCTTCAGCTAAAACATGCATGTGGAACCCAGAGTATGATCAACCGTGTCATCGGGAGACGTGTTCAAATATGTCTCCGTTCTCGACCCCTGGTACTCGGGTGCAACATTCCAGACGCTTTACTAACACTCTCCCGACTTGGAGAGTCAGTGCCTTTAACCTCCTGTTTGGCCCAGTTTGCAATTTCTGCGGAAGATGAACAGGAATAGGGAGAACCAATGAGAGACTAGCTGGAGGTGTCTGGACGGGCAAATTTAACTCTCATTTCCCACCAGGAAGAGGAATTAACCAAAGGCTCAGCGTGCCATGCCGGAACCAGATTAGGGACTGAAGCAATCATGCGGTGTTGCGGCCAGCTCACAGGAAAGCGAGTTGAAGAAAGGAGCTCAGGGACACTGTGATTCACAAACCTGCAGAGTTATAAATGACAGCTATCGTCCAAAAATATACTGAAGTAAGGCTGCCAAGAGGACTTGAAAGCGGGGCAGAATTGCAGGAAACCGATTTCAGGAGGTAGACGGGAATTGCATTTAAAGCATAGGAAAAGAGGCAGAACGTCCACAATGATGCACTTGGCCAAAAAGGGCGTATGCGTTTTTTCCTGAATATATTCAGGAAAAAACGCATACGCCCTTTTTGGCCAACCAAGCAAGCTTGCAAAGGAAATCTGCACTACAATGAAGTCTCACTTCCCCCGGTCAAAAGGGCCATCTGAAAAAAGTGTAAAATCCAGAAAGGCAGGACAGGCCATGGAGAACTGGGAGCCTTGTTATGCTGATGGGTGGGATGTAAATTGCCAACAGCCACTCGGGAGAAGTGTATGGTGTTTCCTGAAACATCTAAAAAACAAAGCAACAGAGCCTAGGGCACTTCCACTTATGGTCCTATAGCTTAGGGAAATGAAAATCAAAAAGACACAGCCACCCCAAAGTTTGGGACGGCTCTGTTTACAAGAACCTCGTTTACGGTACAAGTTCAATATCGCAGAAAGTGAAAAATGGATGAAGAAGTTGTGGTACTTACGGACAATGCAATATCACTCAGCAATGACATCTATGTCATCAGGCCCGTAGCAGCATAATGAGTGGATTCAGGTATGATGATTCTAACTGAAATAAGTCACACAGAAAAAGAAACATCATAAGATATCACTAATACACGGAATGTAAACTTGGCTACACAGGAACTGGATTACAAAACAGAACAGGGTCTCAAATTTAGAAAACCAACTTATGCTTGCTTAAGGGGAAAGGTGAGTTGGGGTGCTGCATAAAACCAGAGATTGAAATGAGCACAGATAAAGCTCCTTAAGCCAAATATGGAATAGACAAGAGCTACTCCTTGCTCAACGAAATGGACTCAACACCCCATATTAAACGCCTAAGAATGTACCTGACTAGTAAGTATCTTAAAACCTATGGATTGCTATGTCTCCGAAAGAGAATCAAGCGTGCGTACAGGGGCATAAACGAAGCAGTGATAGGATTGGAGAGGTTCGGTGAGCAAATGAAGACCCTTTGAAGTCATATTGCATGGTACCCATTCCACGGGTCTCAACTCTCCAGGTTTAAGGGATTCTTCCTTCAGCTAAAACATGCATGTGTAACCCAGAGTATGATCAACCGTGTGATCGGGAGATGTGTTCAAATATGTCTCCGTTCTCGTCCCCTGGTACTCGGGTGCAACATTCCAGACGCTTTACTAACACTCTCCCGACTTGGAGAGTCAGTGCCTTTAACATCCTGTTTGGCCCAGTTTGCAATTTCTGCGGAAGATGAACAGGAATAGGGAGAACCAATGAGAGACTAGCTGGAGGTGTCTGGACGGGCAAATTTAACTCTCATTTTCCACCAGGAAGAGGAATTAACCAAAGGCTCAGCGTGCCGTGCCGGAACAAGATTAGGGCCTGAAACAATCCTGCGGTGTTGCGGCCAGCTCACAGGAAAGCGAGTTGAAGAAAGGAGCTCAGGGGCACTGTAATTCACAAACCTGCAGAGTTATAAATGACAGCTATCGTCCAAAAATATACTGAAGTAAGGCTGCCAAGATGACTTGAAAGCGGGGCAGAATTGCAGGAAACCGATTTCAGGAGGTAGACGGGAATTGCATTTAAAGCATAGGAAAAGAGGCAGAACGTCCACAATGATGCACTTGGCCAAAAAGGGCGTATGCGTTTTTTCCTGAATATATTCAGAAAAAACGCATACGCCCTTTTTGGCCAACCAAGCAAGCTTGCAAAGGAAATCTGCACTACAATGAAGTCTCACTTCCCCCCGGTGAAAAGGGCCATCTGAAAAAAGTGTAAAATCCAGAAAGGCAGGACAGGCCATGGAGAACTGGGAGCCTTGTTATGCTGATGGGCGGGATGTAAATTGCCAACAGCCACTCGGGAGAAGTGTATGGTGTTTCCTGAAACATCTAAAAAACAAAGCAACAGAGCCTAGGGCACTTCCACTTATGGTCCTATAGCTTAGGGAAATGAAAATCAAAAAGACACAGCCACCCCAAAGTTTGGGACGGCTCTGTTTACAAGAACCTTGTTTACGGTACAAGTTCAATATCACAGAAAGTGAAAAATGGATAAAGAATTTGTGGTACTTACGTACAATGCAATATCACTCAGCAATGACATCTATGTCATCAGGCCCGTAGCAGCATAATGAGTGCATTCAGGTATGATGATTCTAACTGAAATAAGTCACACAGAAAAAGAAACATCATAAGATATCACTAATACACGGAATGTAAACTTGGCTACACAGGAACTGGATTACAAAACAGAACAGGGTCTCAAATTTAGAAAACCAACTTATGCTTGCTTAAGGGGAAAGGTGAGTTGGGGTGCTGCATAAAACCAGAGATTGAAATGAGCACAGATAAAGTTCCTTAAGCCAAATATGGAATAGAAAAGAGCTACTCCTTGCTCAACGAAATGGACTCAACACCCCATATTAAACGCCTAAGAATGTACCTGACTAGTAAGTATCTTAAAACCTATGGATTGCTATGTCTCCGAAAGAGAATCAAGCGTGTGTACAGGGGCATAAACGCAGCAGTGATAGGATTGGAGAGGTTCGGTGAGCAAATGAAGACCCTTTGAAGTCATATTGCATGGTACCCATTCCACGGGTCTCAACTCTCCAGGTTTAGGGGATTCTTCCTTCAGCTAAAACATGCATGTGGAACCCAGAGTATGATCAACCGTGTCATCGGGAGACGTGTTCAAATATGTCTCCGTTCTCGACCCCTGGTACTCGGGTGCAACATTCCAGACGCTTTACTAACACTCTCCCGACTTGGAGAGTCAGTGCCTTTAACCTCCTGTTTGGCCCAGTTTGCAATTTCTGCGGAAGATGAACAGGAATAGGGAGAACCAATGAGAGACTAGCTGGAGGTGTCTGGACGGGCAAATTTAACTCTCATTTCCCACCAGGAAGAGGAATTAACCAAAGGCTCAGCGTGCCATGCCGGAACCAGATTAGGGACTGAAGCAATCATGCGGTGTTGCGGCCAGCTCACAGGAAAGCGAGTTGAAGAAAGGAGCTCAGGGACACTGTGATTCACAAACCTGCAGAGTTATAAATGACAGCTATCGTCCAAAAATATACTGAAGTAAGGCTGCCAAGAGGACTTGAAAGCGGGGCAGAATTGCAGGAAACCGATTTCAGGAGGTAGACGGGAATTGCATTTAAAGCATAGGAAAAGAGGCAGAACGTCCACAATGATGCACTTGGCCAAAAAGGGCGTATGCGTTTTTTCCTGAATATATTCAGGAAAAAACGCATACGCCCTTTTTGGCCAACCAAGCAAGCTTGCAAAGGAAATCTGCACTACAATGAAGTCTCACTTCCCCCGGTCAAAAGGGCCATCTGAAAAAAGTGTAAAATCCAGAAAGGCAGGACAGGCCATGGAGAACTGGGAGCCTTGTTATGCTGATGGGTGGGATGTAAATTGCCAACAGCCACTCGGGAGAAGTGTATGGTGTTTCCTGAAACATCTAAAAAACAAAGCAACAGAGCCTAGGGCACTTCCACTTATGGTCCTATAGCTTAGGGAAATGAAAATCAAAAAGACACAGCCACCCCAAAGTTTGGGACGGCTCTGTTTACAAGAACCTCGTTTACGGTACAAGTTCAATATCGCAGAAAGTGAAAAATGGATGAAGAAGTTGTGGTACTTACGGACAATGCAATATCACTCAGCAATGACATCTATGTCATCAGGCCCGTAGCAGCATAATGAGTGGATTCAGGTATGATGATTCTAACTGAAATAAGTCACACAGAAAAAGAAACATCATAAGATATCACTAATACACGGAATGTAAACTTGGCTACACAGGAACTGGATTACAAAACAGAACAGGGTCTCAAATTTAGAAAACCAACTTATGCTTGCTTAAGGGGAAAGGTGAGTTGGGGTGCTGCATAAAACCAGAGATTGAAATGAGCACAGATAAAGCTCCTTAAGCCAAATATGGAATAGACAAGAGCTACTCCTTGCTCAACGAAATGGACTCAACACCCCATATTAAACGCCTAAGAATGTACCTGACTAGTAAGTATCTTAAAACCTATGGATTGCTATGTCTCCGAAAGAGAATCAAGCGTGCGTACAGGGGCATAAACGAAGCAGTGATAGGATTGGAGAGGTTCGGTGAGCAAATGAAGACCCTTTGAAGTCATATTGCATGGTACCCATTCCACGGGTCTCAACTCTCCAGGTTTAAGGGATTCTTCCTTCAGCTAAAACATGCATGTGTAACCCAGAGTATGATCAACCGTGTGATCGGGAGATGTGTTCAAATATGTCTCCGTTCTCGTCCCCTGGTACTCGGGTGCAACATTCCAGACGCTTTACTAACACTCTCCCGACTTGGAGAGTCAGTGCCTTTAACATCCTGTTTGGCCCAGTTTGCAATTTCTGCGGAAGATGAACAGGAATAGGGAGAACCAATGAGAGACTAGCTGGAGGTGTCTGGACGGGCAAATTTAACTCTCATTTTCCACCAGGAAGAGGAATTAACCAAAGGCTCAGCGTGCCGTGCCGGAACAAGATTAGGGCCTGAAACAATCCTGCGGTGTTGCGGCCAGCTCACAGGAAAGCGAGTTGAAGAAAGGAGCTCAGGGGCACTGTAATTCACAAACCTGCAGAGTTATAAATGACAGCTATCGTCCAAAAATATACTGAAGTAAGGCTGCCAAGATGACTTGAAAGCGGGGCAGAATTGCAGGAAACCGATTTCAGGAGGTAGACGGGAATTGCATTTAAAGCATAGGAAAAGAGGCAGAACGTCCACAATGATGCACTTGGCCAAAAAGGGCGTATGCGTTTTTTCCTGAATATATTCAGAAAAAACGCATACGCCCTTTTTGGCCAACCAAGCAAGCTTGCAAAGGAAATCTGCACTACAATGAAGTCTCACTTCCCCCCGGTGAAAAGGGCCATCTGAAAAAAGTGTAAAATCCAGAAAGGCAGGACAGGCCATGGAGAACTGGGAGCCTTGTTATGCTGATGGGCGGGATGTAAATTGCCAACAGCCACTCGGGAGAAGAGTATGGTGTTTCCTGAAACATCTAAAACACAAAGCAACAGAGCCTAGGGCACTTCCACTTATGGTCCTATAGCTTAGGGAAATTAAAATAAAAAAGACACAGCCACCCCAATGTTTGGGAGGGCTCTGATTAAAAGAACCTCGTTTACGGTACAAGCTCAATATCGTAGAAAGTGAAAAATAGATAAAGAATTTGTGGTACATACGTACAATGCAATATCACTCAGCAATGAAATCTATGTCATCAGGCCCGTAGCAGCATGATGAGTGGATTCAGGTATGATGATTCTAACTGAAATAAGTCTCACAGTAAAAGAAACATCATAAGATATCACTAATACACGGAATGTAAACTTGGCTACACAGGAACTGAATTACAAAACAGAACAGGGTCTCAAATTTAGAAAACCAACTTATGCTTGCTTAAGGGGAAAGGTGAGTTGGGGTGCTGCATAAAACCAGAGATTGAAATGAGCACACATAAAGTTCCTTAAGCCAAATATGTAATAGACAAGAGCTACACCTTGCTCAACGAAATGGACTCAACACCCCATATTAAACGCCTAAGAATGTACCTGACTAGTAAGTATCTGAAAACCTATGGATTGCTATGTCTCTGAAAGAGAATCTAGCATATGCACAGGGGCATAAACGCAGCAGTGAAAGGATTGGAAAGGTGCGGTGAGCAAATGAAGACCCTTTGAAGTCATATTGCATGGTACCCATTCCACGGGTCTCAACTCTCCAGGTTTCAGGGATTCTTCCTTCAGCTAAAACATGCATGTGGAACCCAGAGTATGATCCACCGTGTGATCGGGAGACGTGTTCAAATATGTCTCAGTTTTCGTCCCCTGGTACTCGGGTGCAACATTCCAGACACTTTACTAACAGTCTCCCGACTTGGAGAGTCAGTGTCTTTAACCTCCTGTTTGGCCCAGTTTGCTACTCTGCGGAAGATGAACAGGAATAGGGAGAACCAATGAGAGACTAGCTGGAGGTGTCTGGACGGGCAAATTTAACTCTCATTTCGCACCAGGTAGAGGAATAAACCAAAGGCTCAGCATGCCGTGCCAGAACCAGATTAGGGCCCGAAGCAATCCTGCGGTGTTGCGGCCAGCTTACAAGAAAGCGAGTTCAAGAAAGGAAGTCAGGGGCACTGTAATTCACAAACCTGCAGAGTTATAAATGACAGCTATCGTCCAAAAATATACTGAAGTAAGGCTGACAAGAGGACTTGAAAGCGGGGCAGAATTGCAGGAAACCGATTTCAGGAGGTAGACGGGAATTGCATTTAAAGCATAGGAAAAGAGGCAGAACGTCCACAATGATGCACTTGGCCAAAAAGGGCGTATGCGTTTTTTCCTGAATATATTCAGGAAAAAACGCATACGCCCTTTTTGGCCAACCAAGCAAGCTTGCAAAGGAAATCTGCACTACAATGAAGTCTCACTTCCCCCTGGTCAAAAGGGCCATCTGAAAAAAGTGTAAAATCCAGAAAGGCAGGACAGGCCATGGAGAACTGGGAGCCTTGTTATGCTGATGGGCGGGATGTAAATTGCCAACAGCCACTCGGGAGAAGTGTATGGTGTTTCCTGAAACATCTAAAAAACAAAGCAACAGAGCCTAGGGCACTTCCACATATGGTCCTATAGCTTAGGGAAATGAAAATCAAAAAGACACAGCCACCCCAATGTTTGGGACGGCTCTGTTTACAAGAACCTCGTTTACGGTACAAGTTCAATGTCGCAGAAAGTGAAAAATGGATAAAGAAGTTGTGGTACTTACGTACAATGCAATATCACTCAGCAATGACATCTATGCCATCAGGCCCGTAGCAGCATAATGAGTGGATTCAGGTATGATGATTCTAACTGAAATAAGTCACACAGAAAAAGAAACATCATAAGATATCACTAATACACGGAATGTAAACTTGGCTACACGGAACTGGATTACAAAACAGAACAGGGTCTCAAATTTAGAAAACCAACTTATGCTTGCTTAAGGGGAAAGGTGAGTTGGGGTGCTGCATAAAACCAGAGATTGAAATGAGCACAGATAAAGTTCCTTAAGCCAAATATGGAATAGACAAGAGCTACTCCTTGCTCAACGAAATGGACACAACACCCCATATTAAACGCCTAAGAATGTACCTGACTAGTAAGTATCTGAAAACCTATGGATTGCTATGTCTCCGAAAGAGAATCAAGCGTGTGTACAGGGGCATAAACGCAGCAGTGATAGAATTGGAGAGGTTCGATGAGCAAATGAAGACCCTTTCAAGTCATATTGCACGGTACCCATTCCACGGTTTTCAACTCTCCAGGTTTAAGGGATTCTTCCTTCAGCTAAAACATGCATGTGGAACCCAGAGTATGATCAACCATGTGATCGGGAGACCTGTGAAAATATGTCTCCGTTCTCGTCCCCTGGTACTCGGGTGCAACATTCCAGACGCTTTACTAACACTCTCCCGACTTGGAGAGTCAGTGCCTTTAACCTCCTGTTTGGCCCAGTTTGCAATTTCTGCGGAAGATGAACAGGAATAGGGAGAACCAATGAGAGACTAGCTGGAGGTGTCTGGACGGGCAAATTTAACTCTCATTTCCCACCAGGAAGAGGAATTAACCAAAGGCTCAGCGTGCCGTGCCGGAACCAGATTAGGGCCTGAAGCAATCCTGCGGTGTTGCGGCCAGCTAACAAGAAAGCGAGTTGAAGAAAGGAGCTCAGGGGCACTGTGATTCACAAACCTGCAGAGTTATAAATCACAGCTATCGTCCAAAAATGTACTGAAGTAAGGCTGCCAAGAGGACTTGAAAGCGGGTCAGAATTGCAGGAAACCGATTTCAGGAGGTAGACTGGAATTGCATTTAAAGCATAGGAAAAGAGGCAGAACGTCCACAATGATGCACTTGGCCAAAAAGGGCGTATGCGTTTTTTCCTGAATATATTCAGGAAAAAACGCATACGCCCTTTTTGGCCAACCAAGCAAGCTTGCAAAGGAAATCTGCACTACAATGAAGTCTCACTTCCCCCCGGTCAAAAGGGCCATCTGAAAAAAGTGTAAAATCCAGAAAGGCAGGACAGGCCATGGAGAACTGGGAGCCTTGTTATGCTGATGGGCGGGATGTAAATTGCCAACAGCCACTCGGGAGAAGTGTATGGTGTTTCCTGAAACATCTAAAACACAAAGCAACAGAGCCTAGGGCACTTCCACTTATGGTCCTATAGCTTAGGGAAATGAAAATCAAAAAGACACAGCCACCCCAAAGTTTGGGACGGCTCTGTTTACAAGAACCTCGTTTACGGTACAAGTTCAATATCGCAGAAAGTGAAAAATGGATGAAGAAGTTGTGGTACTTACGTACAATGCAATATCACTCAGCAATGACATCTATGTCATCAGGCCCGTAGCAGCATAATGAGTGGATTCAGGTATGATGATTCTAACTGAAATAAGTCACACAGAAAAAGAAACATCATAAGATATCACTAATACACGGAATGTAAACTTGGCTACACAGGAACTGGATTACAAAACAGAACAGGGTCTCAAATTTAGAAAACCAACTTATGCTTGCTTAAGGGGAAAGGTGAGTTGGGGTGCTGCATAAAACCAGAGATTGAAATGAGCACAGATAAAGCTCCTTAAGCCAAATATGGAATAGACAAGAGCTACTCCTTGCTCAACGAAATGGACTCAACACCCCATATTAAACGCCTAAGAATGTACCTGACTAGTAAGTATCTTAAAACCTATGGATTGCTATGTCTCCGAAAGAGAATCAAGCGTGCGTACAGGGGCATAAACGAAGCAGTGATAGGATTGGAGAGGTTCGGTGAGCAAATGAAGACCCTTTGAAGTCATATTGCATGGTACCCATTCCACGGGTCTCAACTCTCCAGGTTTAAGGGATTCTTCCTTCAGCTAAAACATGCATGTGGAACCCAGAGTATGATCAACCGTGTGATCGGGAGACGTGTTCAAATATGTCTCCGTTCTCGTCCCCTGGTACTCGGGTGCAACATTCCAGACGCTTTACTAACACTCTCCCGACTTGGAGAGTCAGTGCCTTTAACATCCTGTTTGGCCCAGTTTGCAATTTCTGCGGAAGATGAACAGGAATAGGGAGAACCAATGAGAGACTAGCTGGAGGTGTCTGGACGGGCAAATTTAACTCTCATTTTCCACCAGGAAGAGGAATTAACCAAAGGCTCAGCGTGCCGTGCCGGAACAAGATTAGGGCCTGAAGCAATCCTGCGGTGTTGCGGCCAGCTCACAGGAAAGCGAGTTGAAGAAAGGAGCTCAGGGGCACTGTAATTCACAAACCTGCGGAGTTATAAATGACAGCTATCGTCCAAAAATATACTGAAGTAAGGCTGCCAAGAGGACTTGAAAGCGGGGCAGAATTGCAGGAAACCGATTTCAGGAGGTAGACGGGAATTGCATTTAAAGCATAGGAAAAGAGGCAGAACGTCCACAATGATGCACTTGGCCAAAAAGGGCGTATGCGTTTTTTCCTGAATATATTCAGGAAAAAACGCATACGCCCTTTTTGGCCAACCAAGCAAGCTTGCAAAGGAAATCTGCACTACAATGAAGTCTCACTTCCCCCTGGTCAAAAGGGCCATCTGAAAAAAGTGTAAAATCCAGAAAGGCAGGACAGGCCATGGAGAACTGGGAGCCTTGTTATGCTGATGGGCGGGATGTAAATTGCCAACAGCCACTCGGGAGAAGTGTATGGTGTTTCCTGAAACATCTAAAAAACAAAGCAACAGAGCCTAGGGCACTTCCACTTATGGTCCTATAGCTTAGGGAAATGAAAATCAAAAAGACACAGCCACCCCAATGTTTGGGACGGCTCTGTTTACAAGAACCTCGTTTACGGTACAAGTTCAATGTCGCAGAAAGTGAAAAATGGATAAAGAAGTTGTGGTACTTACGTACAATGCAATATCACTCAGCAATGACATCTATGCCATCAGGCCCGTAGCAGCATAATGAGTGGATTCAGGTATGATGATTCTAACTGAAATAAGTCACACAGAAAAAGAAACATCATAAGATATCACTAATACACGGAATGTAAACTTGGCTACACGGAACTGGATTACAAAACAGAACAGGGTCTCAAATTTAGAAAACCAACTTATGCTTGCTTAAGGGGAAAGGTGAGTTGGGGTGCTGCATAAAACCAGAGATTGAAATGAGCACAGATAAAGTTCCTTAAGCCAAATATGGAATAGACAAGAGCTACTCCTTGCTCAACGAAATGGACACAACACCCCATGTTAAACGCCTAAGAATGTACCTGACTAGTAAGTATCTGAAAACCTATGGATTGCTATGTCTCCGAAAGAGAATCAAGCGTGTGTACAGGGGCATAAACGCAGCAGTGATAGAATTGGAGAGGTTCGATGAGCAAATGAAGACCCTTTGAAGTCATATTGCACGGTACCCATTCCACGGTTTTCAACTCTCCAGGTTTAAGGGATTCTTCCTTCAGCTAAAACATGCATGTGGAACCCAGAGTATGATCAACCATGTGATCGGGAGACCTGTGAAAATATGTCTCCGTTCTCGTCCCCTGGTACTCGGGTGCAACATTCCAGACGCTTTACTAACACTCTCCCGACTTGGAGAGTCAGTGCCTTTAACCTCCTGTTTGGCCCAGTTTGCAATTTCTGCGGAAGATGAACAGGAATAGGGAGAACCAATGAGAGACTAGCTGGAGGTGTCTGGACGGGCAAATTTAACTCTCATTTCCCACCAGGAAGAGGAATTAACCAAAGGCTCAGCGTGCCGTGCCGGAACCAGATTAGGGCCTGAAGCAATCCTGCGGTGTTGCGGCCAGCTAACAAGAAAGCGAGTTGAAGAAAGGAGCTCAGGGGCACTGTGATTCACAAACCTGCAGAGTTATAAATCACAGCTATCGTCCAAAAATGTACTGAAGTAAGGCTGCCAAGAGGACTTGAAAGCGGGTCAGAATTGCAGGAAACCGATTTCAGGAGGTAGACTGGAATTGCATTTAAAGCATAGGAAAAGAGGCAGAACGTCCACAATGATGCACTTGGCCAAAAAGGGCGTATGCGTTTTTTCCTGAATATATTCAGGAAAAAACGCATACGCCCTTTTTGGCCAACCAAGCAAGCTTGCAAAGGAAATCTGCACTACAATGAAGTCTCACTTCCCCCCGGTCAAAAGGGCCATCTGAAAAAAGTGTAAAATCCAGAAAGGCAGGACAGGCCATGGAGAACTGGGAGCCTTGTTATGCTGATGGGCGGGATGTAAATTGCCAACAGCCACTCGGGAGAAGTGTATGGTGTTTCCTGAAACATCTAAAAAACAAAGCAACAGAGCCTAGGGCACTTCCACTTATGGTCCTATAGCTTAGGGAAATGAAAATCAAAAAGACACAGCCACCCCAAAGTTTGGGACGGCTCTGTTTACAAGAACCTCGTTTACAGTACAAGTTCAATATCGCAGAAAGTGAAAAATGGATGAAGAAGTTGTGGTACTTACGTACAATGCAATATCACTCAGCAATGACATCTATGTCATCAGGCCCGTAGCAGCATAATGAGTGGATTCAGGTATGATGATTCTAACTGAAATAAGTCACACAGAAAAAGAAACATCATAAGATATCACTAATACACGGAATGTAAACTTGGCTACACAGGAACTGGATTACAAAACAGAACAGGGTCTCAAATTTAGAAAACCAACTTATGCTTGCTTAAGGGGAAAGGTGAGTTGGGGTGCTGCATAAAACCAGAGATTGAAATGAGCACAGATAAAGTTCCTTAAGCCAAATATGGAATAGACAAGAGCTACTCCTTGCTCAACGAAATGGACTCAACACCCCATATGAAACGCCTAAGAATGTACCTGACTAGTAAGTATCTTAAAACCTATGGATTGCTATGTCTCCGAAAGAGAATCAAGCGTGCATACAGGGGCATAAACGCAGCAGTGATAGGATTGGAGAGGTTCGGTGAGCAAATGAAGACCCTTTGAAGTCATATTGCATGGTATCCATTCCACGGGTCTCATCTCTCCAGGTTTAGGGGATTCTTCCTTCAGCTAAAACATGCATGTGGAACCCACAGTATGATCAACCATGTGATCGGGAGACGTGTTCAAATATGTCTCCGTTCTCGTCCCCTGGTACTCGGGTGCAACATTCCACACACTTTACTAACACTCTCCCGACTTGGAGAGTCAGTGCCTTTAACCTCCTGTTTGGCCCAGTTTGCAATTTCTGCGGAAGATGAACAGGAATAGGGAGAACCAATGAGAGACTAGCTGGAGGTGTCTGGACGGGCAAATTTAACTCTCATTTCCCACCAGGAAGAGGAATTAACCAAAGGCTCAGCATGCCGTGCCTGAACCAGATTAGGGCCTGAAGCAATCCTGCGGTGTTGCGGCCAGCTCACAAGAAAGCGAGTTGAAGAAAGGAGCTCTGGGGCACTGTGATTCACAAACCTGCAGAGTTATAAATCACAGCTATCGTCCAAAAATGTACTGAAGTAAGGCTGCCAAGAGGACTTGAAAGCGGGGCAGAATTGCAGGAAACCGATTTCAGGAGGTAGACTGGAATTGCATTTAAAGCATAGGAAAAGAGGCAGAACGTCCACAATGATGCACTTGGCCAAAAAGGGCGTATGCGTTTTTTCCTGAATATATTCAGGAAAAAACGCATACGCCCTTTTTGGCCAACCAAGCAAGCTTGCAAAGGAAATCTGCACTACAATGAAGTCTCACTTCCCCCCGGTCAAAAGGGCCATCTGAAAAAAGTGTAAAATCCAGAAAGGCAGGACAGGCCATGGAGAACTGGGAGCCTTGTTATGCTGATGGGCGGGATGTAAATTGCCAACAGCCACTCGGGAGAAGTGTATGGTGTTTCCTGAAACATCTAAAAAACAAAGCAACAGAGCCTAGGGCACTTCCACTTATGGTCCTATAGCTTAGGGAAATGAAAATCAAAAAGACACAGCCACCCCAAAGTTTGGGACGGCTCTGTTTACAAGAACCTCGTTTACGGTACAAGTTCAATATCACAGAAAGTGAAAAATGGATAAAGAATTTGTGGTACTTACGTACAATGCAATATCACTCAGCAATGACATCTATGTCATCAGGCCCGTAGCAGCATAATGAGTGCATTCAGGTATGATGATTCTAACTGAAATAAGTCACACAGAAAAAGAAACATCATAAGATATCACTAATACACGGAATATAAACTTGGCTACACAGGAACTGGATTACAAAACAGAACAGGGTCTCAAATTTAGAAAACCAACTTATGCTTGCTTAAGGGGAAAGGTGAGTTGGGGTGCTGCATAAAACCAGAGATTGAAATGAGCACAGATAAAGTTCCTTAAGCCAAATATGGAATAGAAAAGAGCTACTCCTTGCTCAACGAAATGGACTCAACACCCCATATTAAACGCCTAAGAATGTACCTGACTAGTAAGTATCTTAAAACCTATGGATTGCTATGTCTCCGAAAGAGAATCAAGCGTGTGTACAGGGGCATAAACGCAGCAGTGATAGGATTGGAGAGGTTCGGTGAGCAAATGAAGACCCTTTGAAGTCATATTGCACGGTACCCATTCCACGGGTCTCAACTCTCCAGGTTTAGGGGATTCTTCCTTCAGCTAAAACATGCATGTGGAACCCAGAGTATGATCAACCGTGTGATCGGGAGACGTGTTCAAATATGTCTCCGTTCTCGACCCCTGGTACTCGGGTGCAACATTCCAGACGCTTTACTAACACTCTCCCGACTTGGAGAGTCAGTGCCTTTAACCTCCTGTTTGGCCCAGTTTGCAATTTCTGCGGAAGATGAACAGGAATAGGGAGAACCAATGAGAGACTAGCTGGAGGTGTCTGGACGGGCAAATTTAACTCTCATTTCCCACCAGGAAGAGGAATTAACCAAAGGCTCAGCGTGCCATGCCGGAACCAGATTAGGGCCTGAAGCAATCATGCGGTGTTGCGGCCAGCTCACAGGAAAGCAAGTTGAAGAAAGGAGCTCAGGGACACTGTGATTCACAAACCTGCAGAGTTATAAATGACAGCTATCGTCCAAAAATATACTGAAGTAAGGCTGCCAAGAGGACTTGAAAGCGGGGCAGAATTGCAGGAAACCGATTTCAGGAGGTAGACGGGAATTGCATTTAAAGCATAGGAAAAGAGGCAGAACGTCCACAATGATGCACTTGGCCAAAAAGGGCGTATGCGTTTTTTCCTGAATATATTCAGGAAAAAACGCATACGCCCTTTTGGGCCAACCAAGCAAGCTTGCAAAGGAAATCTGCACTAAAATGAAGTCTCACTTCCCCCGGTCAAAAGGGCCATCTGAAAAAAGTGTAAAATCCAGAAAGGCAGGACAGGCCATGGAGAACTGGGAGCCTTGTTATGCTGATGGACGGGATGTAAATTGCCAACAGCCACTCGGGAGAAGTGTATGGTGTTTCCTGAAACATCTAAAAAACAAAGCAACAGAGCCTAGGGCACTTCCACTTATGGTCCTATAGCTTAGGGAAATGAAAATCAAAAAGACACAGCCACCCCAAAGTTTGGGACGGCTCTGTTTACAAGAACCTCGTTTACGGTACAAGTTCAATATCGCAGAAAGTGAAAAATGGATGAAGAAGTTGTGGTACTTACGTACAATGCAATATCACTCAGCAATGACATCTATGTCATCAGGCCCGTAGCAGCATAATGAGTGCATTCAGGTATGATGATTCTAACTAAAATAAGTCACATAGAAAAAGAAACATCATAAGATATCACTAATACACGGAATGTAAACTTGGCTACACAGGAACTGGATTACAAAACGGAACAGGGTCTCAAATTTAGAAAACCAACTTATGCTTGCTTAAGGGGAAAGGTGAGTTGGGGTGCTGCATAAAACCAGAGATTGAAATGAGCACAGATAAAGCTCCTTAAGCCAAATATGGAATAGACAAGAGCTACTCCTTGCTCAACGAAATGGACTCAACACCCCATATTAAACGCCTAAGAATGTACCTGACTAGTAAGTATCTTAAAACCTATGGATTGCTATGTCTCCGAAAGAGAATCAAGCGTGTGTACAGGGGCATAAACGCAGCAGTGATAGGATTGGAGAGGTTCGGTGAGCAAATGAAGACCCT